>NC_081553.1:31731113-31879926 GCF_963082655.1 Stomoxys calcitrans | reverse complement strand
GGTTCAAATCGGTCTATGTTTTGGTATAGCTGCCATATAAACCGATATGGGATCTTGACTTCTTGAGCTTCCAGAGGGTGCAATTTCATTCGATTTGGCAGAAATTTTGTAAAACGGCTTCTCTCATGACCTTCAACATAGGTGTCTACTATGGACTGAATTGTTCAATAGCTTGACACAACTCCCATATAAACCTACCTCCCGATTTTGCTTCTTGAGTGCCTAAAAGGCGCAATTCTTATCCGAATGAACTGAAATATTACACTATGATTTCCATAATGTTCAGCATTCATTTATGATTCGAATCGGACTATAACTTGATATAGCTCCAATAGCACAACAGTTCTTATTCAATATTCTTTGTTTGCTTAAAAAGAGATTCCGATCGAGATACTCGACAAATGCGATCCATGGTGGAGGGTATATAAAATTCGGTCCGGCCGAACTAAGCACGCTCTTACTTGTTAGTATTTGGTCCAAATCGGAACATATTTCGATATAGCTGCTATGGGGCATAAGATATGCATTTTTCACCGGATTTTGACGAAAGGTGGTTTACATATATACCCGAGGTGGTGGGCCGGGTCGAACTTTGGACCTTTTTACTTCTTACTTGTTTATATATAACACTAAATAGAAAACTAGTTTTCTATTTTTTGCAAAAAAAAAAAAAAAAAAATAAAACAGTGTTTTTCAATCTGGCAGGTGTAGCCGTTTTTTAAAAATACCATCAACAACCATAGTACATATATCACTGCTAGGGTTGCCATAGCATTATGCGTTATTGATGAGCCCATGAGATTTCATACAAAGACATGTTTATCAATTAAGGCAATGAATATCCATTGAAAAAAATAACATTAATGTCGAACTGTTGACATCTGTCGATATGTTAAAATAACGTCATTTGTGTTTAAGATATTTGGAGAAAAAAAATCGACAAGAGTAATTTCCCATATGGCGTTTTCAATGTTATATTTGCTTATGGAACTATCTTCATTTGATACTTTAATGTATTCAATTTGAATCACTGCAAAATTAAATAACGTTAACGGGTTTTGTTAACTATTTATATTTGATTTAGCATGCGGTGACTCCAAAGCAACGGCTTATGACATTAATAGGATTGAAACGCAATAAAAATCTGCATATTAAAATTGGCAGCATATAAATTTTGCAAGGTGAGGTGTTAAAGTTATTTTTTTTTTTTGGTGATTGGATATTATTTATTCGTTTCAAAAAAATATAATTTATGGAAAGGTAAGCTTGGCTATTTTTTAGCTAGTAGACTTAAGAAGAATATGATTAACCGCTTCTGAACAGATGGAACTCTTGTGATTCTTTTATATACAAAAGAAACTCTAAAAGAAAGTCGTTTGAATTCAAAGGCTAAATCAATATCAAAGATTCTTTTATACATTATGTGACTTTATGAGACCTGTTGTTGTGAATTGCCCTAAAATTTTTACTATGGCGATACTTTTATTTTCTTTTGTTCCAATTTAATAATCCTATAGGCACATTTCACTTATGTCAATATTTTGTTCATTCACAGAACAGAGCACCAATCTTGTTTAATAGTGCTGATGAAAGCTGTCATTTATCCACCAACACCATTAACAACAACATCAGCGGAAAAAGTTGTAAATACAATACGTAAGTAAAAAAAGTTAACAAACAATATTTTGTACAAAGCAAAGAGCAGACATGATGAAAAAAATCAAAAAAAATCTGTTGTTGAGCTCTTAGCATTTCAATTAAATTATGATGACTATGATTATCCTTAATAATGAGAAAATGGATGTATGAATGGTGTCGCCATTACTAAAAAAACACCCTCAGACACTATATACATATATCGAGAGACTAACATATATGCATAAATTCTACTGTGTTATGATATTTGAAGATGAATGGGAGAACTTTAGTTGGGTGAGGGCAGCTTTAAGCTGTCCTACACTACAACATTAGTGTATGTGTTGGGTATTTAAGTTAGGTTAGGTGACAAGCATGCCGCTTCACTCGGAGACCTTAGGTCCATTGTGATCGCCTTAGAAGAATGTACACTTATCGAATAAGCAAGAGTTCGGTCGGGCCGAATCTTATATACCCTCCACCATGGATCGCATTTGTCGAGTTCTATGCGCGGTATCTGTTTTTAGGCAAACAAAGAATATTGAATAAGAACTGTTATGCTATTGGAGCTATATCAAATTATAGTCCGATTCGGACTATAAATGAATGCCGAACAACGTAGAAGTCATTGTGTAATATTTCAGTTCATTCGGATAAAAATTGCGCCTTGTAGCAAAATCGGGAGATAGGTTTATATGGGAGCTGCATCAAGCTATTGATCGATTCAGACCATATTAGACCCGTATGTTGAAAGTCATGAGAGAAGCCTTTGATCGAAATTTCTGCCAAATCGGATGAGAATTGCGCCCTCTAGAGGCTCAAGAAATCAAGATCCCAGATCGGTTTATACGGTAGCTATATCAGGTTATGTACCGATTTGTGCCATACTTAGCACAGTTGTTGGAAGTCATAACAAAACACCTCATGCCAAATTTCAGGCAAATCGGAAAAGAATGGCGCCCTCTAGCTGATCAAGAAGTTAAGATCACAGATCGGTTTATATGGCAGCCATATCAAAGCATGGATCGAATTAAACCGTATTTAGTGTAGTTTTAAAAGTCAAATATCAAAACATCACGTGCAAAATTTCAGTCAAATCGGATAGGAATTGCGCCCTCTAGTGGCTCAAGAAGTCAAGACCCAAGATCGGTTTATATGGCAGCTATATCAAAACATGGATTGATATGGCCCATTTACAATACCAACCGATCTACACTAATAAGAAGCATTTGTGCAAAATTTCATGCGGCTAGCTATATGGCAGCTATATCTGCTTATGTACTGATTACCATACTTAGCACATTAGTCATAACAAAACACCTCATGCAAAATTTCAGCCAATTCGGATGAGAATTGCCCGCTCTATTGGCTCAAGAAGTCAAGTTTCCAGATCGGTTTATATGACAGCTATACCAGTTTATGAACCGATTTGAATCATACTTAGCACAGTTGTTAAAAATGATACCAAAACACAATGTGCAAAATTTCAGTTAAATCGGACAAGAATTGCGCCCTCTAGAGGCTCAAGCAGTCAAGACCCAAGGTCGCTTTATATGGCAACTATGTCAAAACATGGATCGATTTGGCCCGTTTACAATTCCTACCGACCTACACTAATAAGTAATAATTGTGCAAAATTTCAAGCGGCTAGCTTTACTCCTTCGAAAGTTAGCTTGCTTTCGACAGACAGGCGGACGGCAGACGGACGGACGGACAGACGAACGGACATGGCTAGATCGACTTTAAATGACATGACGATCAAAAGTATATATACTTTATGGGATCTCAGACGCATATTTCGAGGTGTTATAAACTGAATGACGAAAATACCCCCATCCTATGGGTGAGTGTTTAAAAAAGGAGGCGTTAAAGTCGGCCATGCCGAACTTTGGATACCCACCAACTCGGGTTTAAATATGAACCACCTTTCGTCAGAATCCGATGAAAAATGCAAAATTTATGCCCCCGTATCAGCTTTATCGAAATATGGTCCGATTTGCACCAAATTCGATATGGATATTGAACGGGCTAATAAGTACAAGCCACTGTTCAATTTTGCAAAACAAAATGTTGGCCTTTTTGGTAGCCATATCCAAATATAGACCAAACTGAACCATATACGACACGGATGTTGAAAAGCCTTACTTAAATCATTGTGACAAATTTAAGAAAAAGCGGATTATAAATGTGCATTTTATGGGGCCAAGACTGTAAATCGAGAGATCGGAGTATATGGGAGCTATACCCAAATCTGAACTGATCTGGGCCAAATTGAAGAAGGATGTCGAAGGGCTCAACTTAACTCACTGTCCCAAATTTCGGCGAAATCTGACTATATGGCAGCCACATTCAAATCTGGACCGATCTGAGCCAATTTTGAAGAGGGATGTCGAAGGACCTGACACAACTCACTATCCCAATTTTCGGCGACATCGGACACTAAATGCGACTTTTATGAGCCCAAAACCTTAAATCGAGAGATCGGTCTATATGGCAGCTATATCCAAATCTGAACCGATCTGAGGCAAATTGAAAAAGGTTGTCGAATTGAAAAAGTCGGCCTAACACAACTCACTGTCCCAAATTTCAGCAAAATCGGATAATAAATGCATCTTTTATGGGCCTAAGACCCTAAATCGGCGGATGGGTCTATACGACAGCTATAACCACATCTGGACCGGAGCCAAATTGAAGAAGGATATGAAGGAGCCTAACACAACTCACTGTCCCAAATTTTGACAAAATCGGACAATAAATGCGCCTTTATGGGCCTAAAGCCTAAAATCGAGAGATCGGTTTATATGACAGCTATATTGAAATCTGAACCGATCTGGGCCAAATTAAAGAAGGATGTCGAAGGGCCTAACACAACTCACTGTTCCAAATTTCGGAGACATCGGAAAATAAATACGCCTTTTATGGGCCCAAAACCGGAAATCGAGATATCGGTCTATATGGCAGTTATATCTAAATCTGGACCGATCTGTGCCATATTGCAGGAGTATGTCGAGGGGCTTAACATAACTCATTGTCTCAAATTTCAGCAAAGTCGGATAATAAATGTGGCTTTTATGGGCGCAAGACCTTAAATCAAGATACCGGTCTATATCGCAGCTATATCCAAATCTGGACCGATTTAGGCCAAGTTTCAGAAAAATATCGAAGAGCCTAATACAACTCAATGTCCCAAATTTCGGCAAAATCGGGTAATAAATGTGGCTTTTATGGGCCTAAGACCCTAAATCGTCGGGTCGATCTATATGGCAGCTATATCCAACTCTGGACCGATCTGGGTCAAATTAACGAAGAATATCGAAGGGCCTAACACAACTCACTGGTATAAATTTTAGCGAAATCGGATAATAAATGCGGCTTTTATGGGCCTAAGACCTTTAATCGGCGGATCGGTCTATATGACAGCTATATCCAAATCTGGACCGATCTGCGCCAAATTGAAGAAGGACATCGAAGGGCCTAACGCAGCTCACTGTCCCAAATTTCAGCAAAATCGAATAATAAATGTGCCTCTTATGGGCCTAAGACCCTAAATCGGAGGATCGCTCTATATGGCAGCTATATCCAAATCTCGAGCGATCTTGGCCAAATTTAAATGGGATGTCGAAGGGCCGCGCACATCTCAATGTCCTAATTTTCAGCAAAATCGGATAATAAATGTGGCTTTTTGCACCTAAGACCCTAAATCGGCCGATAGATCTATATGGGGGCTATATCAAGATATAGTCCGATATGCCGATATATATAGCCCACCTTCGAACTTAACCTGATTTTTGGATAAAAAAAAGAATTTGTGCAAAGTTTCAGCTTTCATTTCATTTTATTTCAACAGACAGACGGACGCTGATCAAGAATATATATACTTTATGGGGTCGGAAGTGGATATTTCGATGTGTTGCAAACGGAATGACAAAATGAAAATACTCCCCCTCCTTCGATGGTGGGTATCAAAAGTGGAGTAGGGTATCAAGCCTTTAAGGTAGGCAAACAAATTCTGCCAACTTTCGCCGATCATGATTAATTCCTCATCATCGTCATCGCCATGCCATCCGTATAAATATAAGTAACTTTGGTGGCGAAACCAGAATGAATGCCAACACTTTGTTGGTTTCCTCCTCCTCCTCCTCAATCAGTTAAGAATTTAATCCTTGCGCCAACAACTACGACAGACTGTCAGAGAAGAAATACGTTTTTATAGTCGTGTGAGCATCAATGGGGGAGCAAAGGCGTAAATTTATCTGCTTTCCAAACCTCGAATGCCTCCACATGCATTCGTATTAACTTTTTGGGCTTCACCTTGGTGACAAATTGACAGCCTTTCATATCAAGGAATCTCAGTTCATTTCCCATATATTCCTTTTGTTGTACCGTGATATACAGCAACTTTTCAAGAGGATATTTTTCCCGATACAAAATAGTAGCAGGGCGTACGTATTCTTCATATGAGAATGAAGGGGTGAAAAGGTTTGCATGTGAAGTAAGTGCGAGAAGTAAGGTAGACAGATTTTCAACAAAAATGTTGTCAGTGTTAACATATTGGGTTGCCCAATAAGTAATTGCGGATTTTTCATATAGTCGGCGTTGACAAATTTTTTCACAGCTTGTGACCCTGTAATTGCATTCTTTCTTCTGTCAATTATCAGCTGTTACTTTTAGCTTGCTTTAGAAAAAAAGTGTAAAAAAAGTATATTTGATTAAAGTTCATTCTAAGTTTTATTAAAAATGCATTTACTTTCTTTTAAAAAATCCGCAATTACTTTTTGGGCAACCCAATATTTTTGAAATGTTCAGGAAAATAGTTTAGAATGTTGTTTAATGTTCACAGTTACCATTTGTGTGAAGTTGCTTTTAAAAAATCCGCAATTACTTTTTGGGCAACCCAATATTTTTAAAATGTTCGGGAAAATAGTTTAGAATGTTGTTTAATGTTCACAGTTAACATTTGTGTGAGGCTGCTTAAGTTTAAAACTGTAAAAATTTTTGAATATTTGAAACAATGTATTAAGAATCATATTAGGATCGGATTGGTGAGTTTATCATTAGACAAATTCTGAATCTTAAACGTTCCTTTAATATGGACACCATTCGTCTAACCACCCAGCGCTTCACAACACAAACTACTAGGCCTATTTGCTAGCTGAACAACTTTTCTAATATTTCTGGTCGGTTTATCAGTTTTGAAATAAATTTAAAGGCGGCTAAGCATAAACATTTAATGCCATTCATCAAATTTTAATTTTCAATTTAAGATCAAATCCGCCTCTGTAGAAGATGCGATTAACAGCAGCATGGCTTCTTTTTCAATCTGCAGCAAAATCAATTTTGGTTATTTTTGGGTTTTCCACAAGAAGCAACAAAGAAAAAAATGCATCTCCATTCAACGAAGTTCGAAGTTCACATTGAACTGGCCATCAAGGTTTGAAGTAGTGCCGTTGACATGTTCATTGCTAAGCCTCGCTTTGATCTTTTTGTGTTGCTTTGTGTGTGTGTGTTTTTTCTTTGTTCAAAGTTAATTAATTTATCTTTCAGCTGTCAGTGCTGAAAGGGTATAGCTGGTAACGATAGCGAAAGAAAAAAATTAAAAAACAAATAATCAAATACTGGCGCCCATCTAGACTAGGCCTAAAGAAGTAAAAAAAAAAATAGAAGCGAACAAAAGAAGAAAAAAGAGACTAATCAGATCTAACCTCGCATAATTTAAGATGTCATTGTAGGGGTCACATGTTGGGTTGGAGATGGAAGAGGAGGCGAGCAGCCCCATGCCACATAGCAGTAGGCATTTAAAATAGATTCTGGGCCAAATTGGCTGGTTCACACAAGTTCAACAAACTCATTCTAACCCACATTCGGTTAACACTAGATTCCTAAGCAGAGTTGCCATTAAGCCAATAGGATGAATCAAACATGTAAGTAAATATTTTGCAAAATATGACCTTTCATCTTTAGTTTAATCCAAAACCAGTAAGGAAAGGCAAAAGTCGGGCGGTGACGACTTAATAATACCCTACACTTACACTATAGTGGCAAATTGGGAGCTATATTTGAAATTGAATCAATTTTGATGGACCTAGGCGGATATTTTCATATGGGTTATCAAACAATCCGTATCAAATTTGCAGTGACTCTATAGGTGAAAATCCGGCGAAATACATATATGGTAGCTATATCTAAATCTGAACCGATTTGGAGCTTACATTAAAGATATTGTGGTAGTCGTCGAGGAAAGCGCTGTACAAAATTTATGGAAGATTAGTCAATAACTGCGCTTGCAGTCATCATAGAAGTGAAAATCGGGCGATATATGGTTGCCCAAAAAGTAATTGCGGAGTTTTGAAAAGAAAGTAAATGGATTTTTAATAAAACTTAGAATGAACTTTAATCAAATATACTTTTTTTACACTTTTTTTCTAAAGCAAGCTAAAAGTAACAGCTGATAACTGACAGAAGAAAGAATGCAATTACAGAGTCACAAGCAGTGAAAAAATTTGTCAACGCCAACGCTATATGAAAAATCCGCAATTAATTTTTGGGCAACCCAATATATATATATGGCAGCTATACATAAATCTGGACTGATTCATCATAAGAAAATTCTTCCTGCCAAATTTTGAGAGAATCGGTTAACAAATGAGCACTTTATTGCAATATTACTCAAAATCGGACGGATATATATATATATATATGGGAGCTATATCTAAATCTGAACCGATTTCAAGCAATCTTCACAGATATTGTGGCAGTTGTCGAGAAAGGTGTTGTACAAAATTTTGGGAAGATTGGTCAATAAATGCGCTTGCAATGGCTCTAGGAGTGAAAATCGGGCTATACACATGAGAGCTATATCTAAATCTGAACCGATTTCTATGAAATTCACCAACAATATCGAGAGTCATAAGAAAAACCTTCCTGCCCAATTTCATTGTTACTGCAAATCGAATGAACATATATATGGAAGCTATATCCAAATCTGAACCGATTTTTTCGAATTTCAATAGGCTTCGTCTCTAGGCCGAAAAACATGCCTGTACCAAATTCGAAGACAATCGGATGACAATTGCGACCTGTAGTTAGTACACAAATTAACAAGGACAAACGGACAGAAAAACGAACTGACAGATAGACGGACGGACAGACAGACAGACAGACGGACATAGCTAAATCGAACCAGAAAGTGATTCTGAGTCAATCGGTATACTTATCAATGGGTCTGTCTCTCTTCCTTTGGGCGTTACAAAGGAAGGGTGTTACAAACAAATGCACTAAGTTATAATACCCTGTACCACAGTAGTGGTGTAGGGTATAAACAAGTAACAAGTAAGAGCGTGCTAAGTTCATGGATCACATTCGTCGAGTTCGAAGCGCGATATCTCTTTTTAGGCACACACAGAATATTGAATAAAAACTGTTATGCTATTGGAGCTATATCAAGTTATAGTCCAATTCGGACCATAAATGAATGCAGAACATTGTAGAAGTCATTGTGTAATGTTTCAGTTCATTCGGATAAGAATTGCGCCTTGTAGGGGCTCAGAAAGGAAAATCGGGAGATCGGTTTTTATGGAAGCTGTATCAAGCTATTGATCGATTCAGACCATTTGAGATACGTATGTTGAAGGTCGTGCGAGAAACCGTTGTACAAAATTTCTGCAAAATCGGATGAGAATTGCGCCCTCTATTGGCTCAAGAAGTCAAGATCCAAGATCGGCTTATAAAACAGCCATACCAGATTATGAACCGATTTGAATCGTACTTAACACACATGTTGGAACTAATACCAAAACACTACGTGCAAAATTTCAGTCAAATCGGACGAGAATTGCGCCCTCTAGAGGTCCAAGAAGTCAAGACCCGAGATCCGTTTATATGGCAGCAATATCATGTTATGAACCGATTTGAACCATAGTTAGCGCAGGTGCTGGAAGTAATACCAAAACACCACGTGCAAAATTTCAGCCACATCAGATAGGAATTGCGCCCTCTAGAGGCTCAAGACGTCAAGACCCAATATCGGTTTATATGGCAGCTATATCAAAACATGGACCATTCTTAGCGCAGGTGTTGGAACTAATACCAAAACACCACGTGCAAAATTTCAGCCACATCGGATAGAAATTGGGCCCTCCAGAGGCTCAAGAAGTCAAGACCCAAGAACGGTTTAAATGACATCTATATCAGGTTATGAACCGATTTGAAGTAAGCGCAGTTGTTGAAAGGTGATACCAAAACAACACCAGAAGTCAAGACCCAAGATCGGTTTATATAGCAGCTATATCAAAACATGAACCGATATAGCCCATTTACAATCTCAACCGACCTACACTAATAAAAAGTATTTGTGCAAAATTTCAAGCGGCTAGCTTTACTCCTTCGAAAGTCAGCGTGCTTTCGACAGACAGACGGACGGACGGACAGATGGACGGACATGGTTAGATCGACTTAAAATGACATGACGATCAAGAATATATGTACATTATGGGGTTTCAGACGCATATCTCCAGGTGTTACAAACAGAATGACGAAATTAGTATACCCCCATCCTATGGTGGGGGGTATAAAAACGTGTTAAGTTCGGCCATACCGATCTTTAAATACCCACCAACATGGATAAGTTAACCATTCCATTCTCCGTTGAAAAATGCTTACCTTATGCCCCATAGCAGCTATATCGAAATATGTTCCGTTTTGGACCAAATCCTAATAAATACAAGTCACCATTCAACTGGGTATATAACAAAATATTGATCTTGTTAGTTGCAATATCTACAAATAAACCGATTTGATCCATATATGACACGGATGTCGAAAAGCCCCAAGTTTCGGCGAAATAGAATTAAAAATAAGCCTTTTACTGGTCCAAAACCTTAAATCGAGAGATCGATCTATATGACAGCTATATTTATATCTGTACCGATATAAGCCAAATTGCAGAAGTATGACGAAGGGCCCAATATAACTCACTGTCCCAAATTTCGGCGACATCGGACTATAAATGCGCCTTTTATGGGCCCAAACCCTAAAATTGAGAGATCGGTCTATATGACAGCTATATCCAAATCTGGATCGATTACGCCATATTGCAGAAGTATGTCGAGGGGCTTAATTTAACTAACTGTCACAAATTTCAGCGACCTTGGACAATAAATGCGCCTTTCATGGGCCCAAAGTCTTAAATCGAGAGATCGGTCTATATCTAAATCTGCTATCCAATATCAGCTTCATTCAAATCTGGACCGAACTGTGCCAAATTGTAAAAAGGATGTCGAAGGTCGTAACACAACTCACAGTTACAAATTTCGGTGATATCGGACAATAAATGCACCTTTTATAGGCCCAAAAACATAAATCGAGAGATCGGTCTATGTTGCAGCTATATGCAAACCTTGATCGATCTGAACCAAATTGCAGAAATATGTCGAGGGGCTTACCTTTACCCACTGTCCCAAATTTCGGCGACATCAGACAATAAATGCGCCTTTTTTAGGCCCAAAACCTTAAATCGAGAGATCGGTCTATAAGACAGCTATATCCAAATCTGGACAGATCTGGGCCAAGTTGAAGAAAGATGTCGAAAGGCCTAACATAACTCACTGTCCCAAATTTTGGAAAAATCGGAAAATAAACCTAAATCGAGAGATCGGTCTATATGGCAGCTATATCCAAATCTAAATCGATCCTGGCCAAATTGAGATAAGTTGTCGAGGGGGCTAATACAACTCATAGTCCCAAATTTCAGCAATATCAGAAAACAAATGTGGCTTTTATGGGTCTAAGACCTTAAGTCGGCGGATCGGTCTATATGGCAGCTATATCCAAATCTGGACCGATCTAGGCCAAATTGAAGAAAGATGTTGCAGGGCCTAACACAACTAACTGTCTAAAATTTCAGCAAAATCGAATAATAAATGTGGCTTTTTTTGGGCCTAAGACCCTAAATCAGCGGATCGGTCTATATGGGGGCTATATGAAGATATAGTCCGATATAGCCCATCTTCGATCATAGCTTATGGACAAAAAAAAAAAAAAAAACGAATCTGTGCAAAGTTTCAGCTCATTATCTCTATTTTTAAAGACTGTAGCGTGATTTCAACAGACAGACGGACGGACATGGCTAGATCGTCTTAGATTTTTACGCTGATCGAGAATATATATACTTTATAGGTTCAGAAATGGATATTTCGATGTGTTGCAAACGGAATGACAAAATGAATATACCACCATTCTTTGATGGTGGGTATAAAAAGGACATAGTCAACCATAGTATATATATAGTTGTATCTGCATCCCAAATTTCAAACCTCAATTTCCATCCGTACAGAAAGTACCAAATGGTACCAATTGTGTCACTAAACGTACTAATCCCCCACTTCCGGTACGATCTTCCAATTTCTTTTTTACCACACCTTTTTTTTGAGACGCTTTTTTTTGAGCTCAAAAAGATAATTTTAGCCCTTTCTGTTTGCGGTGGGCAAATATGTACCAATTCGTACTTTTTGGTACTTTTTTTTGGGAGTTTCCGCCCAAGGAGTCGGTACAATGTACAATGATTCTGTTATGGGTTTCAATATGACAAGTTTGGTCTAAATAGGTATACAACGGTATTATAACATATTGGGTTGCCCAAAAAGTAATTGCGGATTTTTTAAAAGAAAGTAAATTTTAAGTAAAGCTTAGAATGAACTTTAATCAAATATACTTTTTTTTACACTTTTTTTCAAGCTAAAAGTAACAGCTGATAACTGAAAGTAGAAAGAATGCAATTACAGAGTCACAAGCTGTGAAAAAATTTGTCAACGACGACTATATAAAAAAATCCGCAATTACTTTTTGGGCAACCCAATATTTATTGCTTAAATACATTGCAATGATTTTATAATCTTTAGCTACCGATGTCCACTAACAATGAAATGACTATTTCGGAATATGAGTAATAAAAATAGGACTCTCAAAGTCATGTCCTCTATAGAGGTTATCGGTAATGAAAGGCTTTAGCCTCTAGAGGGCGTTATTCTCTTCCAATTTAGTCAAGCCTGGTATGGCTCGAGTTGGTTCATAACCTGATATAACTCCAATAGTATAGCCGTTCTTATCCATTATCCTTTGTTTGCCTAAAAAGAGATACCGCGCATAGAACTCGTCAAATGCGATCCATGGTGGAGGGTATATAAGATTCGGCCCGGCCGAACTTAGCACGCTTTTTAAGTTTTCTTGTAACCCAAAGCCAAAGATAAAAGATGCTGGTAGGGAGCTATGCATTCCTCAAAAATTCAATTATGACAAGTTTACAGCTAAAATACAAATGAAAGCCGGCCAAAAAATGTAAATTGACCTATGTCAAGCGTATCAAAGTAGGGTTTTAAAACGTTCCAAAACAGGTTACCATTTCAAAGTGTAGGCCAACATTAGCCGCAGTCAGCACTCATCAGCGATGAGTGTCGCCGAAAGGCATTAACAATGCCAACAACAAAGGTGATTATGGGTCGTTTAACGATTTGTAGGTGGCTTCCAACCAAAACTTCCGGTATTTGTTTAGGGTCAAAAAGAAGACACCATCGCATATAGCTCACTAAACGATGGAGATGTGGAATGGAGTGATGATGATGATGCCTATGATGGTGGCGTTTCTTTGCAAACAGATGTAGCGTTGTAAAGTATTTTGGGTATAAATAAAAGAGGTCGTTGCTTAGATCGATATAAACAGAAACAGTTGCGAGTTCAAGTAAGACTAAGCGGGAGAAGAACAACAATAATAAACGAATAACAAAGATGCGTGCTTTCATTGTAAGTAAACGACAGCGTTACATTATTGTCATTTACACACAAGATCGAGGACCATAGTAATCGTGAAAATTTTGTTTATGTTTTAAGGTTTTGTGCTTGGTCGCAGTGGCGTGCGCCGATAAATTGGGCTATAACTATCAACCAGTTGGTCACTCAGACAATGGTTTGTCTTTCACTCCTGGTGCGGCTGGTTCCTCAGGAGGCTTTGGTGGTCAAGCTGCTGGTGGTTTTGGTGGTCAATCTGCTAGTGGTCCAGCTGCTAGTGGTCCAGCTGCTGGAGGTCCCGCTGCTGGTGGTTTCGGCGGTCAAGCCCTTGGTGGTGCTGCCAACGATGCCCCCTCTAACTTTGCTCCCTCAGCTGAATTTGAAAAGGAATTCATCACCTATTCTGCTTCCGAAGGCGACTTCGAAGATCCTAATGCTGCTGAACAAATTGCCAACAATTTGAAACAAGCTCTGCGTGTGGTCTTCATCAAGGGCCCCGAAAACAAGGGACTCGAAGATGCTGCCCTCGCCTTGGCCAAACAAGCCTCTGCCCAACAGACCGCCATCTATGTGCTGAACAAACAAACCGATATCGGAGATTTGGCCAACAAACTGAATGCCATCAACAGCGCTTCCAGCACCAAACCCGAGGTTCACTTTGTCAAATACCGCACCGCTGAGGATGCCGCCAATGCCCAAAGAACCATCCAATCTCAATACGACTCCTTGGGCGGAAACTCCCAAAATGTCAATGGTGGTGTTGCTCCCGTCATCAACTTTGCTTCTCAAGCTCAAGTTCGCTCTGCTGCTCCTCATACTCCCCAGAACTCTTATTTGCCTTCGTCGGTGTTGCGTTTCCGCGCTTAAGTACGTCGTAGTCGTAGCCAAAGATCATTGTTGTTTTTGTTGATTGTTTTTTAGTTTTAGTTAAATAAATTAGAAATGTTGATATTATTTTATATGGTGTGGTTTTCCTTTCAAGAGTGTAAAAAGGCAAAAGTCGGGCATTGCTACATCCAAATCTGAAACTACTTTTTACAATTTCAATAGACTTCGTCTCTAGGCAGAAAAACATGCCTGTACCAAACTTGAAGACGATCGGATGAAAATTGCGACCTCTACTTTGTACACAAATTAACGTGGACAGACAGACGGACATAACTAAATCGAATCAGAACGTGATTCAGGGTCAATCGGTATACTTATTAATGGAACTGTCTTTCTTCCTTCTGGGTAATACAAACAATACCAGTGGTACAGGGTATTGTGGTGTTGGGTGTAAAAACATACCATTGTGCAGTTCTTTTCGGGAAAGGAAAAGAGATTTATCACATTTTTATGCCCACCACCGATGGATGGGAGTATATTCATTTTGTCATTCTGTTTGCAACACATCGAAATATCAATTTCCGAACTTATTGAAGTATATATTGGGTTGCCCAAAAAGTAATTGTCGGTAATATAGTAGTAATATAGTCGGCGTTGACAAATTTTTTCAACGGCTTGTGACTCTGCAATTGCATTCTTTCTTCTGTCAGTTATCAGTTGTTACTTTTAGCTTGCTTTAGAAAAAAAATGCGCGAAATTTTGTTTACATTTGTTTGTTTGGCGTCAATTTCAATATGGAAATTGGCGTCCCCCAAACACATGGCCCTAAAATATGTTATCATTTGGATATCAACTTCGTATTCTACTCCGAAATACCTTTATTGGAGCCCCATATTGCGATGGTCACTAACAAATTGTTGTCTGTGGGGTATTTTGGGAAAGGGGTTGACCCCCCCAGAAAATTGGTCCCGAAAATGGGTATCAATTCTTACTCTACCCCCCAATACCTTTCATTTAGGCCCACATTGTCATGGTCGCTAAATATGCCCGATTTAGGGGTGTTTTGGGGATTAGGGTGTCCGCCCAAACACAAAGCCCGAAAAATATATAAGCAACGTGCTCTATTCTCATATATCTATATATCATTCATTTGAACCCCATATTGCCATTGGCCTCAAAATTGGATATGAAATTCGTTTTCAAATCGCAGTTAAACTCCTTATTGCAAAAGTCAGCAAATATGTCCGGTTTGGGGTATTGGCCCTAAAAACTATAACTATTTAGTTCCACTCTCTTTACGACCCAAATTGTCTTGGTGAGCAAATACATCCTATTTGGGGGTTGTTATGGTGGTGGGACGTCCCCTAGACAGTTGGTACCTAATGTTGATATCAGATACGTGGTTTACTCCCAAATACCTTTAATTTGAGCCCCATATTTCCATAGTCGGCAAACATGACCAACTTTGGGGGTGTTTTGGGGGATGGGCGGCCACTCAGTGAGTTGGCCTTGAAAATATATATCGGATTCGTGTTCCACTTTATAAACCGTCTTATTTGAGCCTCATATTGCAAAAGTCAGCAACTTCCCATTTGGGTGGTGTTGTGGGGGTGGTGTGGCCCCATTGACATTTTCCCCAGATATTCATATCAGATCAGTGCTTTACTCGCAAAAACCTTTAATTTTAACCCTATATTACTATGGTCGTAAATTTGACCCATTTGGGGGATGTTTTTGGGAAGAGGCGACCCCCAAATACTTGGTCCCATATTTGGATATCAAATTCGTATTCAACACTCATATACCTTTTACTTAAGACCCATATTCCCATGGTCAGTAAATAAGTCCTGTTTGGGAAGTGTTTTGGGGAAGGGGTCCACCCCCCCAGAAACGTGATCCCACATTTGGATATCATATTTGTATTCTACACGCAAATACCTTTCATTTGACTCCCATATCGCCATGATCGGTATATGTACGATTTAGGGGTGTTTTGGGGGTTGGGTGGTTTTTTGTGGGGGTGGGGCGGCCCCCCTAGGTACCCCATCCGAAATTTGGAAACAAAATTTTTATTTTTAGGGTACTATATGAGAGCACACAAGATTTCCCTTAAATCGCACCACCCATCTCCGAGATCTGGCGTTTCTGAAAATTAGGGTAAGGGCGAGGGTCCGCCCCCCTTCAGATATCAAAAAATGTAGTACCCTATTTTCACCACGGGATCATTTTGCACCATCTGTGAAAATTTCACACATAAAATTTCACATTACCACCATCCTGGTGGTAATGTTTTTCCTTAGGGAAATGTTCTCATTAGGGGAGGGATGGCACCTCAGACATTTCGACTCCAATATGGATATCAAATTCGTGCAGCACTACCAAATCCGCTTAATTTGAGCACCATATTGTCATGACCGGTAAATATGAACCGTTTGAAGGAGGTTTGGGGTTATGGAGGCCACCGGCACTGAAATTAGATGTCAAATTCGATCTTTATTCCCAACGGAAATGAAGTTCAGTTGACATTAGCTTCGAATATATCTGTTTAGAGGATTTTTGGGGTTAGTTGCCCGCTGGGTACTTGGATCCAAATTTTAAAACCGTATTCGATTTCTGATCTCAAATACCTTTCATTTGATACCCTTGTTGTGCCCATCGGACCACTTTCGGATATGGGTGGCCGCCTCCACCCGATATCTAACAAATAAGAGCGTGCTAAGTTCGGCCAGGCCGAATCTTATATACCCTCCACCATTGATCGCATTTGTCGAGTTCTATGCGCGGTATCTCTTTTTAGGCAAACAAAGAATATTGAATAAGAACTTTTAGGCTATTGGAGCTATATCAAGTTATAGTCCAATTCGGACCATAAATGAATGCTGAACATTGTAGATGTCATTGTATAATATTTCAGTTCATTCGGATAAGAATTGCGCCTTGTAGGGGCTCAAAAAGCAAAATCGAGAGATCGGTTTATATGGGAGCTGCAGCAAGTTATTGATCGATTCAGACCATTTTAGACACAAATGTTGAATGTCATGAGAGAAGCCGTTGTACAAAATTTCTTTCAAATCGGTTGAGAATTGCGCCCTCTAGAGGCTCAAGAAATCAAGATCCCAGATCGATTTATATGGCAGCTATATCAGGTAATATACCGATTTTCGCCATACTAAGCACAGTTATTGGAAGTCATAACAAAACACCTCATGCAAAATTTCAGTCAAATCCAACGAGAATTGCGCCCTCTAGAGGCTCAAGAAGTCAAGACCCCATATCGGTTTATATGGTAGCTATACCAGATTATGAACTGAATTGAATCATACCTAGTACAGTGATACCAAAACACTACGTGCAAACTTTCAGTCAAATCGGTTGAGAAATGCCCCCTCTAGAGGCTCAAGAAGATCAGACCGAAGATCGGTTTATATGGCAGCTTTATCAAGTGAAGTGATACCAAAAATCACTTGCAAAATTTCAGTCAAATCGTACGAGAATTGCGCCCTCTAGAGGCTCAAGAAGTCAAGATCCAAGATCGATTTATATGGCAGCTATATCAAGTGAAGTGATACCAAAACACCACGTTCAAATTTTCAGTCAAATCTGACGAGAATTGCGCCCTCTAGAGACTCAAGAAGTCAAGATCCAAGATCGGTTTATATGGCAGCTATATCAAGTGAAGTGATACCAAAACACCTCGTGCAAAAATTTCAGTCAAATCGTACGAGAATTGCACCCTCTAGAGGCTCAAGAAGTCAAGACCCAAGATCGGTTTATATGGCAGCTATATCAAGTGAAGAGATACCAAAACACTACGTGCAAACTTTCAGTCAAATCGGACGAGAATTGCGCCCTCTAGAGGCTCAAGAAATCAAGACCCAAAATCGATTTATATGGCAGCTATATCAAAACATGGATCGATTTGGCCCATTTAAAATCCCAACCGACCTACACTAATAAAAAGTATTTGTGCAAATTTTCAAGCGACTAGCTTTACTCCTTCGAAAGTTAGCGTGCTTTCGACAGACAGACGGACGGACGGACAGACAGACGGACATGGCTGGTTCGACTTTAAATGACATGACGATCAAGAATATATACACTTTATTGGGTCTCAGACGCATATTTCGAGGTGTTAGAAACAGAATGACGAAATTAGTATACCCTCATCCTATGATGGAGGGTATAAAACTCTGGCTGCTTTTAGCAGGGTCTGTTTCTTCTGTGGCTTATGGTGTACGCTGTTATCCTATTATTGGAAGATGGAGAAGGGGGTGAAGCACTGTGACTGTTGTATAGTTTGAACGATGCTACATGGAACGGTAATTCAAGTGGTTAGTGTGATCTGATTATAAGAATTGTATGTACCGATTATATTTTCTTTCTTATTTAAATAATGCCTCAACGTTTATATCCATAAATTCTTAGCCAAAATTTGTTTCCATTGGTATGCAACTTTTTTATTTTGCTAATCCTATTAGAACGGAAAAAACACCTTCCTATCTTTTTCTTAATTTTGGAAAGGGAAAAAAAAGAGTGCCAGTATCACAGCTGTCATTACACAAAATCTGTCACATTAAATATTCAAAGAACATTTTTCTTGCAGACACACTTGAATGTGCCTACCCTGAACACAGTGTAGTCCCTATAAGCAGCCATCAATATTCTGGAGAAATCTGCCACAAGACTCTTTGTTAAATTAATGTCATTAATGAGATAACAAAGCTGTCATTTGGCCCATTTATCAAGTACAAATTATCTGTTAATCCTTTAACTCAATAAGAAATTTATGTACCCGGCATTATTGACTACAAGCAAGTGAGAATAGAGGCTTAACAAATAAATACCTTTATATTGATAGGTCAAGATGAAACGCTGTTAATTATTTAACATCGCCTCCATGCATCACTTGTCACAGAGACGGTTTTTGTTTACAGAAGGGACTGGATTTAAGCATAACTCAGCAATTTACAAATGCCCATTTAGTTTTTAATATTTTATAACATTTTTAAGTGTGTTTTTTAGTGCAGCACTTTGGGATGAGAAGTTAGGTTTAAAATGATGGGATTGATTATACAGTTTGGTTGCGTTCATCTCTCTGTATGTAGGCTGTTATCAAGCCACTTTATAAATAATCGAAGCGACCTAGTTGAAACTTGATAAACATGAGCATTTTGTCGTAACTTAGCACTTAGGGGTCTTTATCATGTAAAAAGCACTGAATTATCTGCTGTTGTAAGAACCCATGATTTTTATAGACTCCACCATAGGATGGGGGGTATATTAATTTCGTCATTCTGTTTGTAACTACTCGAAATATTCGTCTGAGACCCCATAAAGTATATATATTTTTGATCGTCGCGACATTTTATATCGATCTAGCCATGTCCGTCCGTCTGTCCGCCCATCCGTCCGTCTGTCTGTCGAAAGCACGCTAACTTCCGAAGAAGTAAAGCTAGCCGCTTGAAATTTTGCACAAATACTTCTTATTAGTGTAGGTCAGTTGGTATTGTAAATGGGCCATATCGGTCCATGTTTTGATATAGCTGCCATATAAACCGATCTTGGGTCTAGGCTTCTTGAGCCTCTAGCGTGCGCAATTCTTATACGATCAGAATGAAATTTTGCACAACGTGTTTTGTTATGACATCCAACAACTGTGCCAAGTATGGTTCAAATCGGTCCATAACCTGATATAGCTGCCATATAAACCGATCTTGGGTCTTGACTTCTTGAGCCTCTAGAGGGCACAATTCTTATCCGATTGAAATGAAATTTTGCACGACATGTTTTGTTATTATATCTAACAACTGTGCCAAGTATGGTTAAAATCGATCCATAACCTGATATAGCTGCCATATAAACCGATCTTGGGTCTTGACTTCTTGAGCCTCTAGAGGGCGCAATTCTTATCCGATTGGAATGGAATTTCGCACGACGTGTTCTGTTATGATATCCAACAACTGTGCCAAGTATGGTTCAAATCGGTTAATAACCTGATATAGCTGCCATAAAAACCGATCTTGGGTCTTGACTTCTTGAGCCTCTAGAGGGCACAATTCTTATCCGATTTGAATGAAATTTTGCACGACGTGTTTTGTTATGATATCCAACAACTGTACCAAGTATGGTTCAAATCGGTCCATAACCTGATATAGCTGCCATATAAACCGATCTTGGGTCTTGACTTCTTGAGCTTCCAGAGGGCGCAATTCTTATCCGATTGGAATGGAATTTCGCACGACGTGTTCTGTTATGATACCCAACAACTGTGCTAAGTATGGTTCAAATCGGATGATAACCTGATATAGCTGCCATATAAACCGATCTTGGGTATTGACTTCTTCAGCCTCTAGCGTACGCAATTCTTATACGATCAGAATGAAATTTTGCACGACGTGTTTTGTTATGATATCCAACAACTGTACCAAGTATGGTTCAAATCGGTCTATAACCTGATATAGCTGTCATATAAACAGGTCTGGGGATTTTACATCTTGAGCTTCCGGAGATCGCAATTCCTATCCGACTTGGCTGAAATTTTGCATGGCGTATTTTATTTTTACTTGCAATAACTGTGTCAAATAAGGTTCAAATCGGTTCATAACCTGATATAGCTGCCATATAAACCGATCTGGGATCTTGACTTCTTGACCCCTAGAGGTAGCAATTAGTATCCGATATACCTGAAATTTTGTACGACGGATCCTCTCATGACCATCAAAAAACGTGTTTATTATGATCTGAATCGGTCTATAGCCCGATACAGATCCCATATAAATCGTTCTCTCTATTTTACTTCGTCCTTTAAGTATATATTGAGTTGCCCAAAAAGTAATTGCGGATTTTTTAAAAGAAAATAAATGCATTTTTAATAAAATTTAGTATGAACTTTAATCAAATATACTTTTTTACACTTTTTTTCTAAAGCAAGCTAAAAGTAACAGCTGATAACTGACAGAAGAAAGAATGCAATTACAGAGTCACAAGCTGTGAAAAAATTTGTCAACGCCGACTATATGAAAAATCCGCAATTACTTTTTGGGCAACCCAATATATATATTCTTGACTATCATGACATTTTATGTCCTTCTTGCCATGTCCGTCCGTCCATCCGTCTGTCTGTTGAAAGCCAGCTAACTTTTGAAGGCGGAAAGCTAGACGATTGAAACTTTGCACAAATACTTCCTATTAATGAAGTTCGATTGAAATTGTAAATGGGCCAAACTGATGTAAGGACCAGTAAAGAAGGGCAAAAGTCGGGCGGTGCCGACTGTATAATACCCTATACCTACCCTATAAGTACAATGTGGGACCCAAATCCAATTCTGAAACAATTTTGATGGACCTCGGCGAGCAAATATGTTCAAACTATAAAAACTAAGGTTGACAAATGGCAACATTATTGCAAATTAACCAAAATCTGACGAACATATATATGGGAGCTATATCTTATTCTGAACCTATATCGAGCAAACTTCTCAGATAAAGTGGTAGTCGTCGAGGAAAGCGTTGTGGAAAATTTTGGCAAGATTGGTCACAAAATGAGCTTGCAGTGGCTCTTAAAGTAAAAATCGGGTGATATACATATATGACAGCTATATCTAAATCTGGGCCGATTTCTATGAAATCCACCAGTAATATTGAGAGTGAAAGGAAGATAATCCCTACAAAATTTCGACAGAATCGAATCAGAAATGATCACTTTTTTGCAATATTTCTCAAAATCAGACGAACATATATATGAGAGCTATATTTAAATCTGAACCGATTTCAAGCAAACTCAATGTATATTTTGGTAGTCATCGAGGAAAGCGTTTTGCAAAATTTTGGCATGATGGATCAATAAATGCGCTTGCTGTGACTCTAGAAGCTAAAATCGGGCGATATATTGATATGGGAGCTATATCTCAATCTGAACCGATTTCCATGAAATTCACTATTAATATTGAGAGTCAAGAGAAAATTCCCCCTGCCGAATTTCGAGAAATTCGGTTAACCAGTGACCATTTTATTGCAATATTACTGCAAATCGGACGAACATATATGTTGGAGCTATATCTAAATCTGAACCGATTTCGAGCAAACTCAATGTATATTGTGGTAGTCATCGAGGAAAGCGTTGTGCAATATTTTGGCAAGATTGGTGAATAAATGTGCTTGCAGTGGCTCTAGGAGTGAAAATCGGGCTATATATACATATGAGAGCTATATCTAAATCTGAGCCGATTTCCATAAAATTCACCAGTAATGTCGACAGTCGTAAAAAAATCCTTCCAGCCAAATTTCGAGAAAATCGGTTAACAAATAGCAATTTTATTGCATTATTACTGAAAATCGGACGAAAATATATATGAGAGCTATATCCAGATCTGAACCGATTTCTTCCAATTTCAATAGCCTTAGTCTCTACGCCAAAAAACATGCCTGTAATAAATTTAAAGACGATCGGATGAAAACTGCGACCTGTACTCTGTACACAAATTAACATAGACAGACAGACGGACATAGCTAAACCGAATCAGAAAGTGATTCTAAGTCGATCGGTATACTTATCAATGGGTCTATCTCTCTTCCTTTTGGGTGTTACAAACTAATTCCCTAAGTTATAATACCCTGTACCACAGTAGTAGTGTAGTATATAATGATATTTCTTAAGCCTATAGAGGGCGCACTTCTTACCCGATTTAGCCATTTTTTTTGCACGATGATCTCCTGCAGATGCATAAAGAATGGTCCGAAGAAGACGTTGTATAAAATGTCTGCCAAATCGGATGAGAATTGCGCCCACTAGAGACTCAAGATCCCAGATGTGTTTATATGATCAGTTGTTGGTAGTGAAATTGAAACACCACGTGCAAAATTACAGCCAAATCGGATAAGAATTGCGCCTTCTAAAAGCTACGGGTTGTCAAGACCACAGATCGGTTTATATGGCATCTATATCAGGTTATGAACCGATTTGAACCATACTTAGCACAGTTGTTGAAAGTAAAACCAAGACACCAAGTGCCAAATTTCAGTCAAATCGGACGAGAATTGCGTCTTCTAGAGGCTGAAAAAAGTCAAGACCCAAGATCAGTTTATATAGCAGCTATATCAGGTTATGTACCCATTTGCGTCCCATACTTAGCACAGTGTTTTGAAGTCATAACAAAACAAATCAGGCAAAATTTGAGACAAATCGGATAAGAATTGCGCCCCCTAGAGGCTCAAGAAGTCAAGATCCCAGATCGGTTTTTTATGACAGCTATATAAGATAATGTACCGATTTGCGTCATACTTAGCACAGTTGTTGGAAGTCATAACAAAACACCTGGCGCAAAATTTTAAAAACTGAGCCCTCCAGCGGCTCAAGAAGTCAAAATCCAAAATCCGTTTATATAGCCTGGTATAGCAGGCGGTGGACCGATTTCAACCATACATGGCACAGTTGTTGGAAGTGATACCAAAACACCATGTGCAAAATTTCAGACAAATCGGACGAAGTCATAACTGACAGAAGTCATAACTGAATACTACATGCAAAATTTCAGGCAAATCGGATGAAAATTAAGGCTTTCGGAGGCACAAGAGTTTAATCGGGAAATCGGTTTATATGAGAGCTATATCAGGTTCTTGACCGTACTTGGTACAGTTGTTGGAAGTCACAATAGAACATTTTGTGCAAAATTTCAACCAAATAGGATGAAAATTGAGTCTTCCAGGGGCTCAATAAATCAAATCGGGAGATCGGTTTATATGGGAGCTATATCGGGTTCTTGACCGATTTGAACCGTACTCGGCAGAGTTTTTGGAAGTCGATCTGCAAAATTTTAGCTAAATCGGATGAAAATTGCGACTTCCAGGGGCTTAATTCTTGATCAGCGTAAAAATCTAAGACGATCTAGACACGTCCGTCCATCTGTCCGTCTATCTGTTGAAATCTCGTTACAGTCTTTAAAAATAGAGATATTGAGAAAATAGAGATATTTTTTGTCCATAAGTAGGATAAGTTCGTAGATGGGCTATATCGGACTATATCTTGATATAGCCTTCATATAGTTTAAGGCCTATAAAAGCCGCATTTATTATCCGATTTTGCTGAAATTTGGGACAATGAGTTGTGTTATGCCCTTCGATATCCTTCTTCAATTTAGCTCAGATCGGTAGAGTTTTGGATATAGCTGTCATATAGACCAATCCTCCGATTTAGGGTCTTAGGCCCATAAAAGCCACATTTATTACTCGATTTTGCTGAAATTTAGTACAGTGAGTTGTGCTAGGCCCTTCGATATCCTTTGTCAATTTGGCTCAGATCGGTCCAGATTTGGATATAGCTGCCATATATATAGATTCGCCTATTTAGGGTCTTAGGCCCATAAAAGCCACATTTATTATCCGATTTTGCTGAAGTTTGAGAGAGTGAGTTGTGTTTAACTTTTCTACATCCTTCTTCAATTTCACTCAGATCGGTCCAGATTTGGATATAGCTGCCATATAGACCGATCCTCCGATTTAGGGTCCTAGGCCCATAAAAGCCACATTTATTGTCCGATTTTGCTGAAACTTGGGACAGTGAGTTGCCTTAGTGAGTGAGTTTGGGCCCATAAAAGGCGCATTTATTGTCCGATTTCGCTGATATTTGAAACAGTGGATAGTTTTAAGTCTCCCGATGTCCTTCCCAAGTATGGTTCCGATCTGACTATATTTATATATAGTTGCCATATAAACCGATCTCCCGATAAAGGGTCTGAAGCCCATAAATGCTTTATTATTTACCTGATTTCGCTGAAATTTAAAGCAGTAAGTAGTTTTAGTCCTACCAACATCTGACTTAAATATGGTTTAGATCCGACTGTATATAGATATAGCTGCCATGTAGACCGATCTCCCGATAAAGGTTCTGAAGCCCATAAAATCCCTATTTATTACCCGATTTTGCTAAAATTTAAAATTGTGGGTTGTTTTAAGTCTCCCGATATCCGACTTAAATATGGTTCTGATCGGACTATATTCAGATATAGCTGTCATGTAGACCGATCTTCCGATAATGGTTCTGAAGCCCATAAGAGCCCTATTTATTACCCGATTTTGCTGAAATTTGGAATAGTGTATAGTTTCAAGTCTCCCGATGTCTTTCTCAAATATAGTTCGGATCTGACTATATTAAGATACAGCTGCCATACAGACCGATCTCTCGATAAAGGGCCCAAACCCCGTAAAAGCATTATTTTTTATCCGATTTCGCTGAAATATGTAACAGTGCGTAGTTTTAGGCCCTCCGACCCAAAAATGGTAAAGATGGGATATAGCAGCCATATAGACCGATATGCCGGTTAAGGGTCAGAAGCCCATAAAAACTTTATTTTTTATCCGATTTCGATGAAATTTGAAATACAAAATTCAACAGTGACTTATATTTATTAGACCACTCAATGTCCGTGCCTAATTTGGGTGCATAAGTTATCCAATTTTCATCGGATTGTAACGAAAGGGGGTTTACATATATACCCGAGGTTGTGGGTATCCAAAGTTCGGCCCGGCGAAACTTAATGCCTTTTTACTTGTTTTATTTTATGTTTACCACCAAAAAATTGAGTAGCAAACATTTTTGGCAAACAACAGACTTTCCAGCAGTCAGTCTGCTGTTTGAAAATTGCAAACAGCTATAACAGCAGTGTGCTATTCTCAACAGACTCTTTTCTTGAAGCGTGCCTTACTCCGAACTGAATTTTTAATATTTTGTCTTAGTTATTCCAAAATTATTATTCGTTGGGAACAAAAAGGCACACAACTTGATAAACGACATCTATTTTTCAATTCAAACAAGTTTCCATTTTATTTTTTGTTATTATTGTTATTTATGCGTACTATATGAATACCTGGAAAAATAAGGCAAACAAAGTTAATTTTCCTAACAGATTTCCATTAGCGGATATTCACTTCATTACCAGAGTAAATAAGTTTGCCTATTGCTCACGAAAAACAAAAAAAAAAAACAAATAAATCACACAACTTCCTAGAACTACAGGGGCAAGCATTTATTACATATTTAAATTTTTGATATAGGCCTAATTTTTATTCTTGTGAAATTTGATGTTATCACCAAACTTATGCCACACACTGTACTTGCTAGTCAAACGTAGTCTTAAATTAACAACACCTCCCACTCTTCCACTCACACCTACCGGAGCGGTACCCCAGTAAAATCTTGGGACGTGTATGCACATATTTGTACAAATTAATTGCTGAGATATGATAAAACAAACAAAAGAATAAAAAAAAAACGTAAAGGGAAGATATTAACCAAAACATTTGACTGGCACATTTCTAGAAAATTAGTCGCTCTACACGCCATTGGGCGATAAATAACCATAACGTCAAGGTTGAGTGCACAAAAAACCCCTTATTATTGCAACTGCAACTACAACTGCTTCAAGCTAAAAACATCCCCCTCCTCAACTCTTCTGAGAATTTAGTAATCGTCTGAAGTTGCTCAGAACTATAGACAGCCTGACACCATGACAAGTCCTTGCGGAAAAGGGCCGGGGTAGACACCAAGTCAAAGGCTTGCCGTCTAAGGGTGCAACTAATTAGCCTTGCAACCAAATGTTTTTCTACACTAATTTGTAGCCAACAATTTCCCCAAATAGTTAACATACATACTCGTACTTTATTACCCACTAATGAGTGAGGAGTGTTAGACAAAAGGACACCAAAGCTGAGTAAATATATTTCATGCCGATAGGCTATTAGAACACTTAATGCGCCGGGGAAACGGTGTGAAGGACAATGTCCACCTTGTTTTTCAAATATTATTAAATCTCTATAGGCAGCAGTTTTGCAGCTTTTCGTACTCTAAGGTTCACACCGCAAGTTTGTAATGGGACTATGAACCTGATCTTTGCAGGATATAGATATTGCGAGGGCTTACGATGACAAAATCCGTTAAATAAAAACAAGCAAGAACCTGCTAAGTTCGGCCGGGCCGAATTTTATATACTCTCCACCACGGTCGCATCGAGTCGAGATCTTTGCGCAGTATCTGTTTTTAGGCAAACAAAGTATAATGAATAAGGACGGAGGAGCAGCTATATCAAGTTATAGTCCGATTCGGGGCTCAAGAAGCGAAATCGGCAGATCGGTTTATATGGGAGCTGTATGAAGCTATAGATCGATTCTGACCATATTGCACACGTATGTTGAAGGCCATGGGAGGAGCCGTTGTACAAAATTTTAGTCAAATCGGAAGAGAATTGCGCCCTCTAGAGGCTCAAGAAGTCAAGACCCAAGATCGGTTTATATGGCAGCTATTTCAGGTTATGGACCGATTAGAACCATACTACTCACAGTGGTTGGAAGTTATATCAGAACACTATGTGCAAAATTTCAGTCAAATCGGACGAGAATTGCGCCCTCTAGAGGCTCAAGAAGTCAAGACCCAAGATTGGTTTATATGGCAGCTATATCAGGTTATGGACCGATTAGGACCATACTACTCGCAGTTTTTGGAAGTAATATAAAAACACTATGTGCAAAATTTCAGTCAAATCGGACGAGATTTGCGCCCTCTAAAGGCTCAAGAAGTCAAGACCCAAGACCGGTTTATATGGCAGCTATATGAAGTTATAGAACGATTTGAACCATACTTAGCACAGTTGGTGAAAGTGACATCAAAACACTATGTACAAAATTGCAGTCAAATCGAACGAGAATTGCGCTCTCTAGAGGCTCAAGAAGTCAAGACCCAAGATCGGTTTATATGGCAGCTATATCAGGTTATGAACTGATTAAGACCATTCTACTCACAGTTGTTGGAAGTGATATCAAAACACTAAGTGCAAAATTTCATTCCAATTTGATAAGAATTGCGCCCTCTAGAGGTTGAAAAAGTCAAGACCAAAGATGGGTTTATATGGCAGCTACATCAAAACATTTACCGATTTGGCCCATTTACAATCCCAACCGACTTACACTAATAAGAAGTATTTGTGCAAAATTTTAAGCGGCTAGCTCTACTCCTTCAAAAGTTAGCGTGCTTTCGACAGACAGAAGGACAGACGGACCGACATGGCTAGTTCGACTTAAAATGTCACGAGAATCAAGTATTTATATACTTTATGGGGTCTCAAACGAATATTTCGAGTAGTTACAAACAGAATGACGAAATTAGTATACCCCAATCCTATGGTGGAGGGTATAACAAGTAAAAGGGCGTTAAGTTTGGCTGGGCCGAACTTTGGATACCCACCATCTCGTGTTTATATATCTATCTGAGCCACATTGAAGAAGAATGTCGAAGGGCCTAACACAACTCACTGTTCCAAATTTCGGCGACATCGGTCAATAAATGCGCCTTTTATGGGCCCAAAGCCTTAAATCGAAATATCGGTTTATATAGTAGCCATATTCAAATCTGGACCGATCTGGCCTAAATTGAAGAAGGATGTCGAAGGGCGTAACACAACTCAATGTCCCCATGTTTTGGGAAAATCAGACAATAATTGACCGATTTCTCGATGTAAGGTTTTGGGCCCATAAAAGGCGCATTTATTGTCGGATGTCGCCGAAATTTGGGATCGTGAGTTATATAAACCCCCCGACTTCTTTCTGCAATATGGCTCAGATTGGTTCAGATTTGGGTATTGCTGACAAATAGACCGATCTCTCGATTTAAGGTTAAGTGCCCATAAAAGCCACATTAATTATTCGATTTTGCTGAAATTGGGGACAGTGAGTTATGTTAGGCCACTCGACATCTCTCTTCAATTTGGCCTATAGCTGCCATATAGACCGATCTTTCGATTTAAGGATTTGGGCCCATAAAAGGCGCATTTATTCTCCGATGTCGCCGAAATTTGGGACAGTAAGTTGTGTTAGACTCTTCGACATTTTTGTTAGATTTGGCCTAAATCGGTCCAGATTTGGATATAGCTGCCATACAGAACGATCTCTCGATTTAAGGTTGTGGGCCCTTAAAATGCGCTTTTATTGTCCGATGTCCCTGAAGTTTGGGACAGTGAGTTGTGTTAAGTCCCTCGATATATTTTTGCAATATAGCACAGATCGGTTCAGATTTGGATATAGCTGGCATATAGACCGATCTCTCGATTCAAGGTTTTGGGCCCATAAAAGGCGCATTTATTGTCCGATGGCGCCGAGATTTGGGACAGTGTGTTAAATTTAGCCCCTCGACATCTTTCTGCAATATGGTTTAGATAGGTTCAGATTTGGATATAGCTGCCATATAGACCGATCTCTCGATTTAAGGTTGTGGGCCCATAAAAGGCGCATTTATTGTCCGATGTCGCTTAAATTTGGGGCAGTGAGTTGTGTTAAGTCCTTCGACATATTTTTGCAATATAGCACAGATCGGTTCAGATTTGGATATAGCTGCCATATAGACCGCTCTCTCGATTTTAGGTTTTGGGGCCATAAAAGTAGCATTTATTGTCCGATTTCGCCGAAATTTGGGACGGTGAGTTGTGTTAGGATCTTTGATTTTTTTCTGCAACTTGGCTCATATCGGTCTAGATTTGAATATAGCTGCCATATAGACTGATATCTCGATTTAAAGTCTTAGCTCCATAAAAGGCGCATTTGTAATCCGATTTCACTGAAATTTGACACAGTGACTTTTGTAGGGCCCTTCGACATTCTTCTTCAATTTGGCTCAGATCTGTCCAGGTTTGGATATAGCTGCCATATAGACCGCTCTCTCGATTTTAGGTTTTGGGGCCATAAAAGGCGCATTTATTGTCCGATTTCGCCGAAATTTGGGACGGTGAGTTGTGTTAGGCTCTTCGATCTTTCTCTGCAACTTGGCCCAAATCGGTCTAGATTTAAATATAGCTGCTCTATAGACCAATATCTCGATTTAAAGTCTTGGCCCCATAAATGGCGCATTTGTAATCCGATTTCACTGAAACTTGGCACAGTGACTTGTGTTGGGCTTTTCGACATCCGTGTCATATAGGGTTCAGATCGAGTTTTTTTTTGTAAGATATAGCTTCTAAAAAAAACAATATTTTGTTATACACAATTGAACAATGACTTATTAGTGTCTGGTCCAAATCGGAACATATTTCGATATAGGTGCTATGGGACATAAGGTATGCATTTTTCACCGTATTTTGGCGAAAGGTGGTTTAGATATATACCCGAGGTGGAGGTTATGCAAAGTTCGGCCCGACCGAACTTAACGGCTTGTTACTTGTTTCCTTTTGCATGATACTAACAAATATCCAAAGTTTCAAAGTCCTGTACTACAATTTTTGCATATGGTATACAAATCATTATTGGCATCCTTCACAGATTCAATCTGCCAGCTTTGCTGTTTCACTTATGCATTCAATCTTGATGCTTGTTGCAAAACTGTAAAAGTATGTGATGTGATTAATATGTAATTAATGCCTTACAAATTCCTATAAACCTTAATCATAATCAAAAATTTTCAGTTATTATTGGAAAATGGTAGCACTCGAACAATACGGAGTAATTCATGAAATGCTTTCACTCCTCTCCCTCTTTCAATAAAATTAAATTGCATATTTCACGCATGGCTTAAGGGCAATTAGAAATTCCTGCAAAGAGGGTTTGAGTGGTTGTACAGCACAAACTTTCATAATATTGCCGATTGCCGAGAGCTGTAACACACTTGCAAAGTACTAAAAGTGTCAGCAGCGAAAAAAAAAATTTTTAACACATATGGTTTTTATGAACTTTCGCTACTTCAACGGCAATGTAGGACTAGTGAGTAGCTTGCACCCAATTTTCCTCTATTTTTCAAAGTTTATGGTGCAGAAAGAGTAAAGTGCAATTTTTCCATTGCAACGATTAAATTTTTTCGCAAAATATTTTTCTTTTGGCGATTGTTGCTTAAAGTGGCCGTCCGTTAGTTGGTGGGTTGGTGGGAGGGTTGGTGGGTTTTGGTCGATTGTTGCTTGGGTATCCATTTAAGTGTTATGAATGTTAAGGACACAAAGGCCACACAATAAGCCTTCAAGCCCGTCTGTCTACTTGCCTCCTTTTGTGTTCGTTCACTCGAACAGTCGATAGAGCAATTTACGTGCAAATGGATCAAGTCGCCGGGAACGAGAATGGTATGGCAGTTAGGTTGGTGGCAGTTTATGGAAACAATGCATAAAGGAAAGGGATGAAGGAGGCAATGGATAAAAAAACGCTAAATTCGTTTTCCATGTGACTGGTTAACTATAACAGCCATCGGCGTTGGGAAGATAATAAAAATGCTACTTCTCCCGATGGCAATGACATTGCCGGATGTTACAGTGGATAGGAAACACACAATGCGAGTGTGTTAAGCATATGTGCATCTTTGCTTTGGTGGTGGTATTGGAAGATTTGAGAGACTTATATTTCTCATTGTTAATTGATATACAGAAGGGCCACGAAAATATTTCATTAGCTTTGATATTCTAAATTATGGCAAATGATACATGACATTCTATCTAATTCCCTGGAGGGGGGAGAGGTAAACCTTTTCAGTTTATTATGTGAATTAACCCATGATCAAAAATGTGTAGGATCAGGGAAATCAATGCTTTAAATGTGTGAACGTTATTTCACAATAAGTTAAGAAAAACCAGCAAGGAAATGCATAAGTAGGGCGGTGCATCCTCGGCGGATGTTTTCAGTTGGGTTATTAAAACATCCGCATCAAATTTCGGGCCAGTAACTCGCCCCCGAAGAACTATGAAAATCACTATTAGAAATATAGGAATAGTAACAAGTAAGAGAGTGCTAAGTTCGGCCGGGTCGAATCTTATATACCCTCCACCATTGTTCGCATTTGTCGAGTTTTATGCACGGTATCTCTTTTTAGACAAACATAGAATATTGAATAAGAACTCTTATGCTATTGGAGCTTTATCAAGTTATAGTCCGATTCGGACCATAAATGAATGCTGAACATTGTAGAAGTCATTGTGTAATATTTCAGTTCATTCGGATAAGAATTGCGCCTTGTAGGGGCTCAAGGAACAAAATCGGGAGGTATGCTTATATGGGAGCTGTATCAAGCTATTGATCGATTGAGACCATATTAGACACGTATGTTGAAGGTCATTGGAGAAGCCGTTGTACAAAATTTCAACAAAATCGGATGACAATTGCGACATCTAGAGGTTCAAGAAATCATGATACCAGATCAGTTTATATGGCAGCTATATCAGGTTCTATACCGATTTTCGCCATACTTAGCACAGCTATTGGAAGTACCATAAAACAAGTAAAAGCGTGCTAAGTTCGGCCGGGCCGAATCTTATATACCCTCCACCATGGATCGCATTTGTAAAGTTTTTTTCCCGGCATCTCTTCTTAGGCTAAAAAGGAGATAAGAAAAGACTTGCTCTGCTATTAAAACGATATCAAGATATGGTCCGGTTCGGACCACAATTAAATTATATGTTGGAGACCTGTGCAAAATTTCAGCCAATTCGTATAAGAATTGCGCCCATTGGGGCTCACGAAGTAAAATAGAGAGAACGATTTATATGGGATCTCTATCGGGCTATAGACCGATTCAGAACATAATAAACACGTTTGTTGATGGTCATGAGAGGATCCGTCGTACAAAATTTCAGGCATATCGGATAATAATTGCGACCTCTAGGGGTCAAGAAGTCAAGATCCCAGATCGGTTTATATGGCAGCTCAATCAGGTTATTAACCGATTTCAACCATACTTGGCACAATTGTTGGATATCATGACGAAATACTTCGTGCAAAAACTCATTCAAATCGGATAAGAATTGTGCCCTCTAGAGGCTCAAGAAGTCAAGACCCAAGATCGGTTTATATGGCAGCTATATCAGGTTATGAACCGATTTAAACCATACTTGGCACAGTTGTTGGGTATCATAACAAAACACGTCGTGCGAAATTCCATTCCAATCGGATAAGAATTGCTCCCTCTAGAGGCTCAAGAAGTCGAGACCCAAGATCGGTTTATATGGCAGCTATATCAGGTTATGGACCGATTTGAACCACACTTGGCACAGTTGTTGGATATAATAACAAAACACGTCGTGCAAAATTTCATTCTGATCGGATAAGAATTGCGCACGCTAGAGGCTCAAGAAGTCAAGACCCAAGATCGGTTTATATGGCAGCTATATCAGATTATGGACCGATTTGAACCATACTCGGCACAGTTGTTGGATGTCGTAAGAAAACACGTCGTGCGAAATTTCATTCCAATCGGAAAAGAATTGCGCACTCTAGAGGCTCAAGAAGTCAAGACCCAAGATCGGTTTATATGGCAGCTATATCAAAACATGGACCGATATGGCCCATTTACAATACCAACCGACCTACACTAATAAGAAGTATTTGTGCAAAATTTCAAGCGGCTAGTTTTACTCCTTCGGAAGTTAGCGTTCTTTCGACAGACAGACGGACGGACGGACGGACAGACAGACGGACGGACATGGCTAGATCGACATAAAATGTCGCGACGATCAAGAATATATATACTTTATGGGGTCTCAGACGAATATTTCGAGTAGTTACAAACATAATGACGAAATCAATATACCCCCCATCTTATGGTGGAGGGTATAAAAACACACCATGCAAAATTTCAGCCAAATCGGATGAGAATTGCGCGCTCTATTGGCTCAAGAAGTCAAGATTCAGGATCGGTTTAAATAACAGTTATACTAGATTATGAGCCGATTTTATGCATTCTAAGCACAGTTGTTGGAAGTGAAATTAGAACACTATGTGCAAAATTTCAGTTAAATCGGACGATTGCACCCTCTAGAGGCTCAAGAAGTCAAGACCCAAGATCGGTTTATATGGCAGCTATATAAAAACCGATTTGGCCCATTTACAATACCAATCGACCTACACTAATAAATAGTTTTTGTGCAAAATTTCAAGCAGCTAGGTTTACTCCTTTATTCGCAAGATAGCGTGCTTTCAATTGTCGGACGGACGGACAGACGCACGGACATGGCTAGATCGACTTAAAATGACATGACGATCAAGAATATATACCTGATGGGGTATTAGACGCATATCTCGAGGTGTTACAAACAGAGTGACGAAATTAGTATACCCCCATCCTATGGTGGGGGGTATAAAAATAAATCGATCTGAACCATATATGACGTGGAAGCCAGCCGAACATAACTCACTTTATCAAATTTCAGTAAAATCGGATTACAAATGCGTATCTTATGGAGCCAAGACTTTAAATCGAGACAATGGTCGTATGGGAGCTATATTTGGACCTCTCTGAGCCAAATCGAAGAAGAATGTCGAAGGGCCTAAAACAACTCACTGTCCAAAATTTCGCGACATTGGGCAATAAATGCGCCTTTTATGGGCCCAAACCCTTTAACCGAGAGATCGGTCCATATGGCAGCTATATGCAAATCTGGACCGATTTGTGCCATATTACAGAAGTATGTCGAGGGGGTTAATTTAACTTACTGTCCCAAATGTTTTCAAAATCGGACAATGAATGCGGCTTTTATGGGCACAAAACCTTAAATTGAGAGATCTTTCTATATGGCAGCTATATCCAAATCTGGACCGATTTGGCCCAAGTCTCACAAAAATGCCGAAGAGCCTAACACAACTCACTGTCCCAAATTTCGGCGACATAAAAGGCACATTGGGCAATAAATGGCCCCAAACCCTTAAATCGAGAGATCGGTCTATGTGGCAGTTATATCCAAATCTGAACCGACGGGCGGACAGACATACGCACATCGTTAAATCGTCATAGAATTTTGCGACGATTGTTCGATGTAGGTTCGGAAATTGATATTTCAATGTGTTGCAAACGGAATGACTAAATGAATATACTCCCCTATCCTATGGTGGTGGGTATAAAAAGTAAATCGATAAATTTTTGCTGTTGCCCGTTTTTTGACACACTGTACTCCAGGGCATAGCATAACCAATACCATTAACCACACTTGTTAGCATTGCATATTGGAAGAGAGTAAAGAAATTTTTTACATATTTTATAACTCAATAACAATGGTCGTCGCTGTCGTCGCAATGCCATCCTGCTTAACAGACTGTGTGGAGCTGTTCAAAAAAAATGCCCCTTTTGCAAATTCACTGAAATTCTTTTTGTTGTCTGTTTCGTGCTGAGCAGGCGATTTCCGTGTGAGCTCATATTGATTTGCAATGATTTAATACTTCAAAAGCGAAAACTCGTTGCTTGGTATTTTTCAAAGATGTTGATAAAGTGCAGTTTTAATAATTATAAGCCGTTTAAAAAAGATCTATCAGTGTGATAAATGCTTTTATATCAATTCGTTGTCAATGGTTGTGTAAGGAAGGATTAAAGGCTGCTGACTGGAGTTCAAGGAGGCATATGGATGATGATTTGGTAATGTGGTGGTTGGAATATCCTTTAGTCTCTATTAGGCATAAAAAGAAGTTGAAAGGCATTAAGTTTGGCCGGGTCGAACTTTGGATATCCACCACCTGGAGTATATATGTGAACCACCTTTTGTCATTATCAGGTGAAAAATTCATTATTTATGCACCCTTAGAAGCTACATTCAAATGTGGTCCAATTTGGACCAAAATAGACACGGACATTGAGTAGTCTTAAAAATACAAGCTACTGCTGCATTGTGTAGAACAAAATATTGGTCTTTTTGACAGCTATATCCAAATATAGACCGATCCGATCCATAAAGGACATGGATGTCGAAAAGCCTAACATTAGTCACTGTGGCAAATTTCAGCGAAATCGAATAATAAATATGACTTTTATTGGCCTAAGAACCTCAATCAGTAGTTCGGTCTATATGGGAGCTGTATCCAAATCGAACCGATATGGCTTACTTGCAATCTCCGATATGGCCTATTGGAAATCAATAAGAAGTATCTGTGCAAAATTTCATACAGCTAGCTTTACGCGTTCGACCGCTATCGTGATTTCAACAGACAAACGGATGGACGGACATGACTAGATCGACACAGAATGTCGAGACTATCCAGAATATATATACTTTATGGGGTCGCAGATCAATATTTTGGGATTTTGCAAACGGAATGCCGAGATTAATATACCCCCATCCTATGGTGGTGGGCATAACAATGTTTCCCTTATTTGTGTTTCTCCTTTTAATCACAACAAATGTTACATTTGTGCTACAAAAAAGGTCCTTTGCTTTTTGAGTGCCTGTCCAGTGTCTCTCTGATAGTTTTTGGTTTTATGCATACAGCTTTTAAGCGATACTAATTTTTATACCCACCACCTAAGGATGTGGGTATATTCATTTTGTCATTCCGTTTGCAACACATCGAAATAGCCATTTCCGACCCTATAAAGTATATATATTCTTGTTCAGGGTAAAAATCTAAGACGATCTAGCCATGTCCGTCCGTCTGTCCGTCTGACTGTTGAAATCACGCTACGGTCTTTAAGAATAGAGATATTGAGCTGAAACTTTGCATAGATTATTTTTTGTCCATAAGCAGGTTGAGTTCGAAGATGGGCTATATCGGACTATATCTTGATATAGCCCCCATATAGACCGTTCCGACGACTTAGGGTCTTAGGCCCATAAAGCCACATTTATTATCCGATAATGCTGAAATTTGAGTCAGTGAGTTGTGTTAGGCCCTTCGACATCCTTCTTCAACTTGGCCCAGATCGGTCTAGATTTCGATATAGCTGCCATATAGACCGATCTCTAAATTTAAGGTTTTGGGCGCATAAAAAAGGTGTATTCATTGTCCGATGTCGTCGAAATTTGGGACAGGGAGTTTGTTTAGGCCCCTCGAAAATTATCTTTAATATGGCGCAGATCGGTCCAGATTAGGATAGAGCTGCCATATAGACCGATCTATCGATTTAAGGTTTCGAACCCATAAAGGCGCATTTATTGTCCGATTGCGCCGAAATTTGGGATAATCAGTTAGGTTAGGTTCTTAAATATTATTCTTCAATTTGGTTCAGATCGGTTCCAATTTGCATATAGCTGCCATATAGACCGATCTCTAGATTTATGGTTTTGGGCCCATAAAGGCGCATTTATTGTCCCATTGCGTCGAAATTTGAGACAGTGAGTTAAGTTAGGCCCATCGACATTAATCTTCAATATGGCTCAGATCGGTCAAGATTTGGATATAGCTGCCATATGGACCGATCTATCGATTTAAGGTCTTGGGACCATAAAAGCCACTTTTATCATCCGATTTTGCCAAAATTTTGGACAGTGAGTTGTGCTAGGCCCTTCGACATCGTTCTTCAATTTGGTCCAGATCGGTTCATATTTATATATAGCTGCCATATAGACCGATCTCTCGATTTAAGGTCTTGGGCCCATAAAAGTCGCATTTATTGTCCGATTTCGCGGAAATTTGGGACAGTGAGTTGTGTTAGGGCCTTCGACATCCTTCTTCAATTTGGCCCAGATCGATCCAGATTTGGATATAGCTGTCATATAGACCGTCCTCTCGATTTAAGGCCTTGGGCCAATAAAAGGCGCATTTATTGTCCGATTTCGTCGAAATTTGGAACATTGAGTTGTGTTAGGTATTGCGACATCCTCCTTCTATTTGGTTTAGATCGGTTTAGATTTAGATATAGCTGCCATATAGACCGATCTCTCATATTAAGGTCTTGGGCCAATAAAAGTCGCATTTATTGTCCGATTTCGCGGAAATTTGGGACAGTGAGTTGTATTAGGCCCTTCGACATCCTTCTTCAATTTGGCCCAGATCGCTCCAGATTTGGATATAGCTGTCACATAGACCGTCCTCTCGATTTAAAGCTTTGGGCCAGAAAAGTTGCATTTATTGCCCGATGTCGGCGAAATTTGGGACAGTGACTTAAGTTAAGCCCCTCGAGTTACTTCTGTAATGTGGCACAGATCGGTCCAGATTTGGATATAGCTGACATATAGACCGATCTCTCGATTTAAGGTTTTGATCCAATAAAAGGGGTATTTATTGTCCGAGTTCGCCGAAATTTGGTACAGTGAGTTGTGATAGGCTCTTCTACATTTTTCTAAAACTTGGCACAAATCGGTCCAGAATTGGAAATAGCTACCATATAGACCGATATCTCGATTTAAAATCTTGGCCCTATAGAAGGCGTATTTATAATTCGATTTCGCTCAAATTGGACACAGTGGCTTATGTTAGGCTTTTTGACATCCGTGTCGTATATGGTTCAGATCGGTTTATTGTTAGATATACCTACTAAAAAGACCAGCATTTTTACAACCTACATCACCACTGTGGTACAGAGTATTATAAGTTTGTGAATTTGTTTGCAACGCTAAGAAGGAGAAGAGATAGACCCATTGATAAGTATACCGATCGGCTCAGAATCACTTTCTGATTTGATTTAGCCATGTCCGTCCGTCCGCCTGTCCGTCGGTGAGTCTATGTATCCTTGTAATCAACGTGCAGGTCCTATTTGTTAACTAATCGTCACGAAATTTTGCACATGTCACTTTTTGGCCCAAGAACGAACACTGTTGATTTTGGTAAAAATCGGTTCAGATTTAGATATAGCTCCCATATATTGGGTTGCCCAAAAAGTTATTGCGGATTTTTTAAAAGAAAGTAAATGCATTTTAATTAACCTTAGAATGAACTTTAATCAAATATACTTTTTTACACTTTTTTTCTAAAGCAAGCTAAAAGTAACAGCTGATAACTGACAGAAGAAAGAATGCAATTCCAGAGTCACAAGCTGTGAAAAAATTTGTCAACGCCGACTATATGAAAAATCTGAAATTACTTTTTGGGCAACCCAATATTAAAGCTGTAGAGCCACAATTTTGCTCCGATATTCACCAAATTTGTCGTGGAGTCGTTTCGGTTCAGATTTAAATATAGCTCTCATATATATGTTCGTCCGATTTTGAGAAATATTCCAAAAAAGTGATCATTTATTACCCGATTCTGTCGAAACTTATCAGGAAGGATTTTCTTATGACTCTCAATATTTCTGGTGAATTTCATAGAAATCGACCCAGATTTAAATATAGCTGTCATATATGTATATCGCCAGATTTTCATCCCAAGAACCACGGCAAGCGCATTGTTTGAGCAATCTTACCAAAATTTTGCACAACGCTTTCCTCGACGACTACCACATTATCTGAGAAGTTTGCTCGGAATCGGTTCAGAATTAGATATAGCACCCATATATACCTTCGTAAGATTTTGGGTAATTTGCCATAATGTTGTCATTTGTCAACCGTAGTTTTTACAGTTTAAACAAATTTGCTCGCAGAGGTCCATCAAAATTGGTTCAGAATTGGATTTAGGTCCCACATTGTACTTATATGGTAGGTGTAGGGTTTTGCCCTTCCTTACTGGTTTTCTATATCTCCCCATTTCAAATTTAAGGCAATTGTAGTTTCGACGGTTTAACCTGCATACCCAATGTGGTGTAGGATATCAAAAGGTCGCATTTGCCCGACTTTAGCTCATCCATACTTGTTATACTTGTTTGTTGTTTTTTCTTTCAACCTTTCCTTTAACATCAAAATTGCGTTGGTTCTTATACAAAATTTTAATGAAAAGTATTACCACATAATCCGCAGATAATAACGACAAGGATATGCGGTAATGACCTTGATAAGTTTGTAATTAACGTTTAGATTTCACTAAAAGCTTTTCGCCAGAACAAGATAAAAAACCATAGAGAGAGGAAACCAAAGAATGGCAGAAAAAAGTATTTAGCAAGAAAATCGTTGTATGGAATGCAATATGGAAAAGAGGAGCTTTATCTGGTATTATAAATTTTGTTTGTGTACATTTAAAAGTTTAAGCCAAAGATAATGAACTAAATTAAAAGATATCTACGCTTCCAAGCATTTAAGACAAAAATTATTTTTGAAGACGAAAATTAGTTAAGATAAAATGTTGTTAAATGTTTAGAAATTGACTTTGAGACGACAATGTACCGCATTGAAAGGATCAAAAAAGCATGTTTAATCATGGGGCTTCTTTAAAAGTTTATATCAAAAATAAGTAAAAAGGCATTAAGTTCGGCCGGGCCGAACCTTGGACACCCACCACATCGGGTATATATGTAAACCATCTTTCATCAAAATCTGGTGAAAAATGCATACCTTATGTCCCATAGCAGTTATGTCGAAATATCTTCCGATCTGGACCAAATACTAATAAGTAATAATAAGTAAGTAATAATAAGTAAAGTAGCTATATCTTAAAATAAGCCGATCTGAACTATTTATGACACGGATGTCGAAATGCCTAACATAAGTCACTGTATCAAATTTCAGTAAAATCGGATTATAAATGCGTCTCTTATGGAGCCAAGATTTTAAATCGAGATATCGGTCTATATGGCAGCTATATCTAAATCTGGACTGATCTGAGCGAAATTTAAGTAAAATTTCGAAGGGCCTAGCACAGCTCACTGTCTCAAATTTTAGCGACATCGGACAATAAATGCGCCTTTGATAGCCCCAAAACCTAAAACCGAGAGGTCGGTCTATATGGCAGCTATATCCAAATCTGGACCGATCTGTGGCATATTGCAGAAGTATGTCAAGGGGTTTAAATAAATTCACTCTCCCAAATTCCGGCGACATCGGAAAATTAATGCGCCTTTTATGGGCCCAAGACCTTAAATCGAGAAATCGGTCTATATGGCAGCTATATCTAAATATGGACCGATCTAGGCCAAGTAGAAAAAGGATGTCGAAGGGCCTTCCGCAACTCACAGTCCCAACTTTCGGCGAAATCGGACAATAAATGCGCCTTTTATGGGTTCAAAACCTTAAATAGAGGGATCGGTCTATGTGGCAGCTGTATCCCAATCTGGGCTGATATGGGCCAAAATGAAAAAAAGTTGTCGAAGGGCCTAACACAACTCACTGTCCCAAATTTCAGCGAAAGCAGACAATAAATGCGCCTTTTATGGGCCGAAAACTTTAAATCGAGAAATCGGTCTATATGGCAGCTATATCCAAATCTGAAACGATCTAGAACAAATAGAACAAGTAAAAGCGTGCTAAGTTCGGCCGGGCCGAATCTTATATACCCTCCACCATGGATCGCATTTGTCGAGTTCTTTTCCCGGCATCTCTTCTTAGGCAAAAAAAGGATATAAGAAAAAATTTTCTCTGCCATTAGAGCGATATCAAGATATGGTCCGGTTTGGACCACAATTAAATTATTATATGTTGGAGACCTGTGTAAAATGTCAGCCAATTCGAATAAGAATCGGTGTATATGGCAGCTATATCAGGTTATGAACCGATTTGAACCATACTTGGCACAGTTGTTGGATATCATAACAAAACACGTCGTGCAAAATTTCATTCCAATCGGATAAGAATTGCGCACTCTAGAGGCTCAAGAAGTCAAGACCCCAGATCGGTTTATATGACAGCTATATCAGGTTATGAACCGATGTGAACCATACTTTGCACAGTTGTTGGATATTGTAAGAAAACACGTCGTGCTAAATTTCATCCCAATCGGATAAGAATTGCGCACTCTAGAGGCTCAAGAAGTCAAGACCCAAGATCGGTTTATATGGCAGCTATATCAGGTTATGAACCGATTTGAACCATACTTGGCACAGTTGTTGGATATCATAACAAAACACGTCGTGCAAAATTTCATTCCAATCGGATAAGAATTGCGCACTCTAGAGGCTCAAGAAGTCAAGACCCCAGATCGGTTTATATGACAGCTATATCAGGTTATGAACCGATGTGAACCATACTTTGCACAGTTGTTGGATATTGTAAGAAAACACGTCGTGCTAAATTTCATCCCAATCGGATAAGAATTGCGCACTCTAGAGGCTCAAGAAGTCAAGACCCAAGATCGGTTTATATGGCAGCTATATCAGGTTATGAACCGATTTCAACCATACTTGGCACAGTTGTTGGACATAATAACAAAATACGTCGTGCAAAATTTCATTCCAATCGGATAAGAATTGCGCACTCTAGAGGCTCAAGAAGTCAAGACCCCAGATCGGTTTATATGACAGCTATATCAGGTTATGAACCGATTTGAACCATACTTGGCACAGTTGGTGGATATCATAACAAAACACGTCGTGCAAAATTTCATTCCAATCGGATAAGAATTGCGCACTCTAGAGGCTCAAGAAGTCAAGACCCAATATCGGTTTATATGGCAGCTATATCAAAACATGGACCGATATGGCCCATTTACAATTCCAACCGACCTACACTAATAAGAAGTATTTGTGCAAAATTTCAAGTGGCTAGCTTTACTCCTTCGGAAGTTAGCGTGCTTTCGACAGACAGACGGACGGACGGACGGACAGACGGACGGACATGGCTAGATCGACATAAAATGTAGCGACGATCAAGAATATATATACTTTATGGGGTCTCAGTCGAATATTTCGAGTAGTTACAAACAGAATGACGAAATTAGTATACCCCCCATCATATGGTGGAGGGTATAAAAAGGATGTCGAAGGTCCTAACACAACTTACTGTCCAAAATTTTGGCAAAATCGGATAATAAATGTGGCTTTTATGGGTCCCAAACTTTAAATCGATGGATTGGTCTATATGGCAGCTATATTTCAATCTGGACTGATATGGGCCAAAATGCAAAAAGTTGTCGAAGAGCCTAACACAACTCACTGTCTCAAATTTCAACGAAATCGGACCATAAATGCGCCTTTTATGGGCCCAAAACCTTAAATCGAGGGATCGGTCTATATGTCAGCCATATTCCAATCTGGACTGATATGGGCTAAAATGCAAAAAGATGTCGAAGAGCCTAACACAACTCACTGTCTTAAATTTCAACGAAATCGGACGATAAATGCGCCTTTTATGGGCCCAAAACCTTAAATCGAGGGATCAGGTCTATATGGCAGCTATATCCCAATCTGGACTGATATGGGCCAAAATGCAAAAAGTTGTCGAAGAGACTAACACAACTCACTGTCCCAAATTTTGGCGACATCGGAGAATAAATGCGTCTTTTATAGGCTCAAATCTTTAAAACGAGAAATCGGCCCAACACAACTCACTGTCCCCAATCTCACCGACAACGGATAATAAATTCGCCTTTTATGGGCCTAAGACCCTAAATCGGCGGATCGGTCTATATGGCAGCTATATCCAAATCTGAACTGATCTGGGCCAAATGAAAGATGGATGTCGACTGGCCAAACGCAACTCAATATCTCAAATTTCAGCAAAATCGGATAATAAATGTGGCTATTATGGGCTTAAGATTAATTCACATCGGACGAACATATATAAGGGTGTGTTCACGCTGAGATTTGTTGCGTTGCAATAACTAGTTCTCCGTGAACGTCGCCGTCTGCAGTTTGTTTGTCGCCGGTAGCATATAATATTGAACGCCTAGGACTTTTGTTTGTTTCAATTATTGTTATTGTTGCTCAGCTCGCGCTACTAGGCAAGAAAATTTGAACTTTGTTTTGTTCCACAGAGGCAAGAAAAGTGTTCGGTAATATACATATATTCGGTCAAACACATAATATAAATCACAAAAAGACTGAATTCAAAATAAACTCAATAAAACTAAATAGTAACCCGCTAGTGTTTTAATCAGTGGTGCTTATTTGTTCCTTTGCCCCAAAGGCGTTGTGCGGTGCTTCTTTTTATTATAATTTTGCTGTTTGTTTGCCAACGGGCAAAAGGCTGAAAACCAAAGACAGAGAAGGGAGCCTCTTTTTGTCGGTTACCAGCAAGCGGGCGTTCAGATCATTGGCAAGGGATTTTCGTGGAATACCCAAGGTTCGGCCGGTCCGAATCTTGGAAACCCAGCACCATGTATTTTGCTAAAAATTCCTACAAACTTAATTTTCTTGATGGGCATAATTTTATTCTACATTCCAAACTTCTATCAAATCAGCAAAAATTAAAGCTTCTAGGAACCGAACAAGGATGATCGTGAGATCGGTTTAAATGGGAGCTGTATCAGGTTATAGACCGATTCGGACCGTACTTGCCACAGTTGTTGGAAGTCATAACGGAACAGCACATGCAAAATTTCAGCCAAATCGGACAAAAATTGCGGATTGTAAGGGCTCAAGAAGTCAAATCGGGAGATCGGATTATATGGAAGCTATATATAAATCTGAACCGATATGGATCATTACGGAACACCACATGCAAAAATTCAGCCAATTCGAACTAAAATTGCGGCTTGTAAGGGCTCAAGAAGTCAAATCGGGAGATCGGTCTATATGGGAGCTATATCTAAATCTGAACTGATATTACCCATTTGCAATCCCCAACGGCCTACATGAGTATTAAGTATCATTGCAAAATTTAAAGTGGCTAGCTCTAAGCGTTCGACCGCAATCGTGATTTCGACAGACGGACGGACGGACATGGCTAGATCTACTCAGAACATGGGCAGACAGACAAATGGACATAGCTAATGCGAATCAAAAAGCGATTCTGAGTCGATCGGAATACCTATCAATGGGTCCTGCTCTCTTCCTTCTGGGTGTTACTACCAATGCACTAATGCACCCCGTACCAAATCCAAATGTGGTCCGATCATCGAAATCAGGTAATAAATGCACCTTCCATGGCCTCTGGACTTAGATCTGGAAATCGATATATTGCCCATTAACATTCCACTAAGGAACAGGGGTAAACTTCTCACATATCAACGAGTGTAGTCCGATTCAAGTTTAAGCTCAATGATACGGGGCCTCCTTTTTATAGCCGAGTCCGAACGGCATGCCGCACTGCAAAACCTCTTTGGAGAAAAGTTTTACATGGCATAGTACCTCACAAATGTTGACAGCATTAGGAGGGGAAAACCACCGCTGAAAATTTTTCTGATGGTCTCGCCAGGATTCGAACCTAGGCGTTCAGCGTCATAGGCGGACATGCTCATCTCTGCGCTACGGTTGCCTCCTCAATTGAGTTGCCGGGCCATAACGATGAAAAAGGGAATGAAACGTCAGACCATTTGGCTGTGAAAACCAGAGGACTGTCGTCAATACACTTGGTTATCCCGAAGCCTTTCAGGTCGACGCAGTCCGATTTAAGAGCGTGGGCGATAAACGCATGAAATACTGTGGAACAGCGAAACAGTAGGTAGGACGGCGAAAATCTTATGGGGTGATGCGGATCGTAAGGGGACGAGGCTATTACTGAAAGGAAGTAAGATGAAGGTCAGTATTGCTTTTGATGGCATAACGGGACACATAAGACCACGAGCTCACTTATGCAAAATCTGTAAGGCAAGTGATAGCATGTGTGGGGCATGTTAGGAAGATGATGAGACGTTGAAGCATTTCCTAAAAATTAAAATTTTCTTCTTCGAGGTTACTTTTTAGTATTTACCTAAGCCAGTAATCGCATAACACGCCGATTACTGGCTTAGGTGTATGTCTATAGTGGCATGGGGCAGATTAATATCTGCACCCTCTTTTTAACCTAACCTAATGTCACCAAAAACAAACAAGTAAAAGCGTGCTAAGTTCGGCCGGGCCGAATCTTATATACCTTCCACCATGGATCGCATGCTGAACATTGTAGAAGTCATTGTGTAATATTTCAGTTCATTCGGATAAGAATTGCGCCTTGTAGGGGCTCAAGAAGCAAAATCGAGAGATAGGTTTATACGGGAACTGTATCAAGCTATTGATCGATGTCGACCATATTAGACTCGTATGTTTAAGGTCATGAGAGAAGCCGTTGTAAATTTCAGTCCAATCGGATGAGAATCGCGGCCTCTAGAGGCTCAAGAAGTCAAGATCCAAGATCGGTTTATATGGCAGCTATATCAGGTTATGTACCGATTTGCGCCATACTTAGCACTTTTATTGGAAGTCATAACGAATCACCTCATGTAAAATTTCAGTCAAATCGGATAGGAATTGCGTCCTCTAGAATCTCAAGAAGTCAAGTCCCCAGATCGGTTTATAAGACAGCTATATCAGGTTGTAGACCGATATGAACCATACTCGGCACAATTGTTCGATATTATAACAAAATACTTCGTGCAAAATTTCATTCACATCGGACGAGAATTGCGCCATCTAGTGGCTCAAGAAGTCAAGATTCGAGACCTGTTTATATGGTAGCTATATCAGGTTATTAACCGATTTGAACCTTATTTGATACAGTTGCCGGAAGTCATAGCGAAACACGTCGTGCAAAGTTTCATTCCAATCGGATAAGAATTGCGCCCTCTAGGGGCTCAAGAAATCCAGACCCAAGATCGATTTATATGGCAGCTATATCAGGTTATAGACCGATTTGAACCATGATTAAAACAGTTGTTGGATATCACGACAAAACACTTTGTGCACAATTTCATTCCAATCGGATTAGAATTGCGCCCTCTAGAGGCTCAAGAAGTCAAGACCCAAGATCGGTTTAAATGGCAGCTATATCAGGCTGTTGACCGATTTCAACCATACTTGGCACAGTTGTTGGAAGTCATTGCGAAACACATCGTGCAAAGTTTCATTCCAATCGGATAAGAATTGCGCCCTCTAGAGGCTCAAGAAGTCAAGACCCAAGATCAGTTTATATGGCAGCTATATAAAAACATGGACCGATTTGGCCCATTTACAATCCCAACCGACCTACACTAATAAGAAATATTTTTGCAAAACTTTTCAAGCGGCTGGCCTTACTTCTTCGAAAGTTAGCGTGCCTTCGACAGACAGACGGGCGGACGGACGGACAGACGAACGGGCATGGCTAGATCGGCATAAAATATCACGACGATCAAGAATATATACACTTTGTGGGGTCTCAGTCGAATATTTCGAGTAGTTACAAACAGAATGACGAAATTAGTATACCCCCATCCTATGGTGTAGGGTATAAAAACAAGAATCTGTGCAAAATTTCACCTCAGACCGATGGATAAGTCTAGATCGTCTTAGCTTTTTACGACTATCAATGAATGAATGAATATCTCAATGTCTTGCAATCTGAATGACACAATGAATTTACCCCCATCCTTCGGTGGTGGGTATAAAAATGGCTTACCTAGCGGCAGAAAAGGTAAAGCAAATGTTTCAATGGGTCATTACTTTACTTGGTGTAATTAACCCCAATGCTTCATTACACTACATTCTCAGCAAGTTTAGGAAAACATTTTGTGCCTAGCGTTCCTAAACACTCACCCAAAAACACAAAATTGTAAATAGGTTTTTTGTTCCTTTATCACCCACTGAACAGTCGCGATAATTGCATCAGATACAAAGCGAAGAGTCCTCTTATTATCCATCAGGCCATGGATTAAGTCATCCTAATATGATAATGGCTAATTTAATGACTTGCATATCCTTGGCCAAGGCAGGACAACTTTGTAAAGGATATTTACCCAACAACAATGTTTGAAGAACATGAACACATATTTTCTAATAGCCAACTAATGACAAAACATTTATTCATCCCTTGATAGAATATCGTGCAACACACACACACACATATACTGGGGGAGATTCACAGGCAAGCTCAGGATATCGGTGCATTTTCAAGTATCATAAACTAAACAGGATCACGAAAATGCGCAAAAACGTTCGTGAGCCACTAAACAGTGCCTTGTGAATGGAATGAAATGAAATGGCTAGGCATTAAGGCCCATATTAGGGAAACGCATCATTCCTTTTGTGTCATTCGCCACAGGAGTCCTCGCACTCGGGTGCATCTTCACCAAACTAAATGAAAAGGATACCAACAGCACTCATACACCACATTGACACACTTTTGTTTCGGCAGAGAGTTAGTAGAAGACAAGTTACCCAACAATGGTAGGGGGCCAGAGTGTTATTTTAATTTATCCAGGCCTGTATGCATCACGTTGGTGGTGGTTTTCAACTATCCCTAAGCAATTTCCTTTAAGGGCAACCCAAGGCAAAATTTAAACCCCTACAAATCCAATACCAAATATCATTACAAAGCTCATAATACCATATATGGTGGCACAATTCGAGTGGCCCTTCTACGCCTAGAAGACGTGCCACTACACTACACTTTCTCCCTTGTGCCCTGGATTTTCGACCTTAACACAATGGCATCGTGGTTTGGAGAGTAATAGTAAATTTAAATGACCATTGCCCCCTATTGTGAGATAAATATCATTTTTTGAAAGTGCGCTAATACAAGCGTGTTTTCTCGCCGCTATGGGTTTCAGTGTTTGAAGCTGAAAGTGAGTGTACAAAGGAATGACCGATTTTTTATACCCACCACCATATACATTTTTGACCCTACAAGGTATATATATTCTGGATCGTCGTAAAATTCTAAGACGATTTAACGATGTCTGTGTGTCTGTCCGTTTGTCAATCCGTCTGTTGTAATCACTCTATAGGATATAGCTGCTATATAGACCGATCAGCCGATAAAGGGTCTGAAACCCATAATAATTATATTTTATCCGATTTCACTGAAATTTTAAATAGAACGTAGCTTAAGCCTTCCCGACCCAAATATGGTTCAGATCGGACTATATTTGGATATAGCTGCCATATAGACCGATCTCCCGATAAAGGGTCCGAAACCTATAAAAGCTTTATTTTTGAACCGATTTCGCTGAAATTTGAAACAGTGAGTAGTTTTAGGCCTTCCAACATAGGACCTAAATATGGTTCAGATCGGACTATATTTAGACAAAGCTGACATATAGACCGATCTCGGTTAAAAAAATTAAGCCTATAAAAGCTTAATTTTTTAACCGATTTCTCTGAAATTTAAAACAGTTGGTTATTTTAAGCCAACATCTGAACCAAATATGAATTAGATCGGACTATATTCAGATATAGCTGCCATATAGACCGATCTCCTGATAAAGGGTCTAAAGCCCATAAACGCTTTATTTTTTATACGATTTCGCTGAAATTTTATGCAGTGAGTAGCTTTAGTCCTTCCATTATCTGACACAAATATGGTTGAGATCGGACTTTATTTAGACATAGCTGCCATATAGACCGATCCGCTGGTTCAGGGTCTGGTACCCATAGAAGCTGCACTTATTACTCGATTTCGTTGAAATTTGAAACAGCGAGTTGTCCTTAGCCTCCCGTCATCCGACCCACATATGGTTCAGATGGGACAATATTTAGATATAATTGCCATATAGACCAATCAGCCGGTTAAGGGTCTGAGCCTCGACATATTTCTGTAATATGGCAGAGATCGGTCCTTATTAGGATATAACTGCCATATAGACCAATCACTCGATTTAAGCTTTTGGGTCCCTAAAAGACGCATTAATTGTCCGATGTCGCCGAAATTTGGGACAGTGAGTTGTGTTAGGCCCTTCGACATCCATTTTCAATTTGGCTCAGATCGGTTCAGATTTGGATATAGCTGTCATATAGACCGAACTCTCGATTTAAGGTATTGAGCCATAAAAGGCGCATTTATTGTCCAATTTCGCCGTAATTTAGGACAGTGAGTTGTGTCAGGCCCATCGACATCTTTCAGCAATTTGGTCCAGATCGGTACAGATTTGCATATAGCTGCCATATAGACCGATTTCTCGATTTATGGTCTTGGGCCCATAAAAGTAGCATTTATTGTCTGATTTCGCCGAAATTTAGGACAGTGAGTTGTGTTAGACACTTCGACATCCATCTTCAATTTGGCTCAGATCGGCTAAGATTTGGATATAGCTGCCATATGGACCGATCTCTCGATATAAGGTTTTGGGGCCATAAAAGACGCATTTATTGTCCGATTTCGCCGAAATTTGGGACAGTAAGTTGTGTTGAGCCCTTCGACATTCTTCTTCATTTTGGCCCAGATCGGTCCTGATTTGGATATAGCTGCCATATAGACCGATCTCTCGATATAAGGTTTTGGGGCCATAAAAGACGCATTTATTGTCCGATTTCGCCGAAATTTGGGACAGTAAGTTGTGTTGGGTCCTTCGACATTCTTCTTCAATTTGACTCAGATCGGTCCAGATTTGGATATAGCTGCCATATAGACCGGTCTCTCGATTTAAGGTTTTGGGCCCATAAACGACGCATTTATTGTCTGTCCAAAATTTTGGACAGTGAGTTGTATTGGGCTATTCGACATTCTTCTTCATTTTGGCCCAGATCGGTCCAGATTTGGATATAGCTGCCATATGGACCGATCTCTCGATATAAGGTTTTGGGGCCATAAAAGGCGCATTTACTGTCCGATTTCGCCAAAATTTGGGACAGTAAGTTGTGTTGGGCCCTTCGACATTCTTCTTCATTTTGGCCCAGATCGGTCCAGATTTGGATACAGCTGCCATATAGACCGGTCTCTCGATTAAGGTTTTGGGCCCATAAAAGACGCATTTATTGTCTGATGTCGCCGAAATTTGGGACAGTAAGTTGTGTTAGGCCCTTCAACATTATTCTTTAATTTGGCCAAAATCGGCTTAGATTTGGATATAGCTGCCATATGGACCGATCTCTCGATATAAGGTTTTGGGGCCATAAAAGGCGCATTTATTGTCCGATTTCGCCGAAATTTTGGACAGTGGGTTAAGTTGAGCCCTTCGACATTCTTCTTCATTTTGGCTCAGATCGGCTAAGATTTGGATATAGCTGCCATATAGACCGATCTCTCGATATAAGGTTTTGGGGCTACAAAAGGCGCATTTATTGTCCGATTTCGCCGAAATTTTGGACTGTGGGTTAAGTTGAGCCCTTCGACATCCATCTTCAATTTGGCTCAGATCGGCGAAGATTTGGATATAGCTGCCATATGGACCGATCTCTCGATATAAGGTTTTGGGGCCATAAAAGACGCATTTATTGTCCGATTTCGCCGAAATTTGGGACAGTAAGTTGTGTTGGGCCCTTCGACATTCTTCTTTATTTTGGCCCAGATCGGTCCAGATTTGGATATAGCTGCCATATAGACCGATCTCTCGATTTAAGGTTTTGGGCCCCTAAAAAGGCGCATTTATTGTCTGATTTCGCCAAAATTTAGGACAGTGAGTTGTATTGGGCTCTTCGATATCATTCTTTTATTTGCCCCAGATCGGTACAGATTTGGATATAACCGCCATATAGACCAATCTCTTGATTTAAGCCTTTGGGGCCATAAAAGGCGCATTTATTGTCCGATTTCGCCGAAATTTTGGACTGTGGGTTAAGTTGAGCCCTTCGACATTCTTCTTCATTTTGTCCCAGATCGGTCCAGATTTGGATATAGCTGCCATATGGACCGATCTCTCGATATAAGGTTTTGGGGCCATAAAAGACGCATTTATTGTCCGATGTCGCCGAAATTTGGGACAGTAAGTTGTGTTGGGCCCTTCGACATTCTTCTTCATTTTGGCCCAGATCGCTCCAGATTTGGATATAGCTGCCATATGGACCGATCTCTCGATAAAAGGTTTTGGGGCCATAAAAGACGCATTTATTGTCCGATTTCGCCGAAATTTAAGACAGTGAGTCGTGTTAGACACTTCGACATTCATCTTCAATTTGGCTCAGATCGGCTAAGATTTGGATATAGCTGCCATATAAGCCGATCTTGGGACTTGTTTCTTGAGCCTCTAGAGGGCGTAATTCTTGTCCGATTTGACTGAAATTTTGCACGTGGTGTTTTGGTATCACTTCCAACAACTGCGCTAAGTATGGTTCAAATCGGTTCATAACCTGATATAGCTGCCATATAAGCCGATATTGGGTCTTGAATTTTTGAGCCTCTAGAGGGCGCAATTCTCGTCCGATTGTACTGAAATTTTGCACGAAGTGTTTTGGTGTCACTTCCTACAAACATGAACCGATTTTAACCATACTTAGCGCAGTTATTGGAAGTGATACCTGAACACCATGTATACCCCCATCCTATGGTGGAAAGTATAAAAAATTTCACATCAAAATACCAACACCTTTCTCTTGACACATCATCCTTGGAAAATAAAGATATTTAGATATTAATGTCTAATTCCCTCTATTTAAAATTGGGTTAAATTTTTTGAGTTTAAAAAAAGTCACTCCAAAATACCAACACCTTTCTCTATACTCAAGCACACAGTTTGTTACATTCAAGAACTGCTACCAGAGAAAAGAAGAAAAATAAAACTCTGTACTCGTTTATCGGAGACAAACAATCTGTTGTCCTTCATAGCCATAGTAGCTTAGCGTTGGTGGTCACTCGAACATCCCTTAGGTGGGGCAAACAATTTTTGGTGTTCAAACTCTTTCATTTCAGCATTTTGGCCCAAGAGAAACCAAAAATGAAAAAGAAACTCTTCCCCATTACTAAGTAACAGCCCAGTGAAGAAGAAAAAAAAACCAACCAGCAAAAGGGGTACAAATGTCGTGCTTACCAAACATCCATTAAAATTAGAAAGAGCCAAATGACTTTCTGGCGGAAGTTATTCGCGTAGCAGTTGTTTGGAACGGCTCGCAAGTGATCACAGGACTTATGTATGTAGGCCTAATATTGGTACCTGGGACTTTTATTCACTCTTCGGCATTTGCTGCTAACCCTCTTTTCAAAGCAAAAACGAAAAACATAAAGGAAACCCCGAAATCCATTCGATTTATGGACGCTCCACACTGACCATTACGTGCGCCCGCTTACTCGTGGTGGCAGCAACAAATTTCTGTTGGGCAACCATTTCATCTATGATTGCGCAAATGGTGGCGATTCGCTGGGAAGTTCTCATGGAAATAATTCAATATCTTGACAGTTTTGCGTATGTCGGCATTGTTTCCTTTTCAACAATATTTGAATTTAATTTACGACAGCAATGAACGATGACTGCGTGAATTTATGAGAGGCATTGGGGCGTTGGCCATAAACCTTGCTTCCAATGTCTATTAATCATCATGTTCTATAAACTATGAAAACATACTTTTTTACCTGGACCCGACCCCCACCTCTCAACCAGGTAATTTATGCGCATTATGCGTTGAACGCTTGTTTATTTCTGTTTTTGGCATTCTATTAGTTGTTCACCAAAAATATGTTTCTATTTGTAATTCGCTTGATTAATTCTCTGGAGCAAGATTGAAGTTATCAGCAACATAAAGAATATGTTTCAGAAAATCAGGCACAAATTGAAGTTTCTAGGGCCGTATAAGCCTAAGGTTATAGGCAGATTTGAACCGTACTTTGCACAGTTGTTGGATGTCATGAAAAAACACTTTGTTCAAAATTATAGCCAAATCGGATAGCAATTACTTCTTCCAGATTCAATATATATAAGAGCTATATCAAGCTATAAACCAAGTAAAAAGGCATTATTTTCGACCGGACCGAACTTTGGATACCCACTACTTCGGGTATATATGTAAACCCCATTTCGTCACAATCAGGTGAAAATTGGGTAACTTAAGCACCCAAATGCGGCACGGACATTGAGTGATCCAATATATATGTCACTAGCTGAGCCCGGCCCGCTCTGCTGCGCCCGATTATGCTATGTTGGAGAGGAGTACTCTAAATTTGAAAATTTCTGCCTAATTGTAGTTGAAAATATATTCCATTTTACCTATGGATTTTTCTACACTCAAGTACCTCTTATTTAAACCCCACATTGCAATGGTCGGTAAAAGTCCTTCTTGGGGTGTGGTGGACCCCCAGAGACTTGGTCCGAAAAGTGAAAGTCAATTTCGTGCTCTATTCCCAAAGACCTTTCATTTAAGATCCATATTGCCATGGTCGGTAAATATGTCCGATTTGAGGGGTTTTATAGTGGTGGGGTGACCCACGAAACACTTAGTTCCGCAATTGGGTATCAGATTCGTTTTCTACTCTCAAATACCTTTAATTTGAGTCCCATATTGTAGTGGTTGGTCTATTAATCCGTTTGCCGGGTTTTGGGCAGGGCGGCTCTCCTAGGCATCCCACCCCAGAATTTGATACCAAAATTTTTGCTTTTAGATCCTTTCTATATTTTATTTTTCTTTATTCAAAGAACCGATAGATTGTCATAACAAAAATACATGCTGATGATTAATTTTTACCACACTGCCCTCTCTCTATTTATGTTGGCATGATTTTAATTGTATCAACTAAAAGACTGCCAGATGGCGCTAATTTAAATGATAGTGCTACTCGTTTAGAGTGGATCATATGGTATGGTGGATGTCTATGAATAGTCATTCATAGACAACCACCATACCATATGACTACCTATTAAATAGTCATCATTTAGTCTTTTTTTATACCCACCACCGAAGGATGCGGGTATATTCATTTTGTCATTCCGTTTGCAACATATCGAAATTTCCATTTCCGACCCTATAAAGTATATACATTTTTGATCAGCGAAAAAATCTAAGACGATCTAGACTTATCCGTCCGTCTGTCAGTTGAAATCACGATAGAATCTTTAAAAATAGAGATATTGAGCTGAAATTTTGCACAGAATCTTTTCTTGTCCGTTAGCAGGTTAAGTTCGAAGATGGGCTATATCGGACTATATCTTGATATAGCCCCCATATAAACCGATCTGCCGATTTAGGGTCTTAGGCCCATAAAAGCCACATTTATTATCCGATTTAGCTTAAATTTGGAACAGTGAGTTGTGTTAGGCCTTTCAAAATCCTTTGCCAATTTGGCTCAGATCGGTCCAGATTTCGATATAGCTGCCATATAGACCGGTCCTCCGTTTAAGGGTCTTAGGCCCACAAAAGCCTCATCTATTATCCGATTTTGGTGCAATTTGCGACAGTGAATTGTGTTAGGCCTTCTTCTCCTATTTCACCCAAATTTGGGACAGTGAATTGTGTTGGGCCAATAGACATCTTTCTGCAATTTGGTCCAGATCGGTTCAGGTTTAGTTATAGCTGCACATTTATAATCTGATTTTGCCGAAATTTAACACAGTGACTTATGTTAAGCTTTTTGACATTTGGAAGTGCAGCACGAATTTGATATCCATATTTGAGTCGAAATGTCTAGGGTGCCATCGATCCCCTAAAGAGAACATTACCCTAAGGAAGAACATTACCACCAGGAATCGAGAAGGGGCAAACTCTCACACATCAATGAAAGCTTTTCGATTCAAGTTTAAACTCATTGATATGGGCTCTTTCTTATAGCCATTGGGGAAAATTTTTTAAATGACCAGGCATGGCATTCTACCTTGCAAATGTCGCCAACATTAAGGGGAGATAAACAACGCTTTGTACGATGTTCTAGCCTGGATTCGAACGCGTTCAGCGTCATAGGCTACAATGGCATGAATTCGATATCCGCATGCAGTACGAAGTGTCATCATCCTAAAAGATCTTTAATTGTCGAAAACAAGTATTCCAAGGAAACTTTTGTTCCATATAAAGTTAAAGAAGGCGCAGCGAAGCGGGCCTGGTTCGGCTAGTATATGTATATATACTAGCTGACTCGGGGTAGACCCCCAGAAAATTGGCCCCGAAAATGGGTATCAATTCTTGCTCTACCCCCCAATACCTTTCATTTAAGCTGCACATTGTCATGGTCGGTATATACGGCCGATATAGGGGTGTTTTGGGGATTGGGGTGGTCCCTCAAACACTAAGACCTGAAAATATATCAGCAACGTGCTCATATAACTATATATTATTTATTTGAACCCCATATTGCCATTGCCCTCAAAATCTAATAACAAATTAGTTTTCTAATCGCATTTAAACTCCTTATTGCAAAAGTCAGCAAATATGTCCGGTTTGGGGTATTGGCCCTAAAAACTATGAAGATTTAGTTCCACTCTCATTAAGACCCAAATTGCCTTGGTGAGCAAATACGTCCTATTTCTGGGTTGTTATGGAGGTGGGATATCCGCTAGACAGATGGCCCCTAATGTTGATATCAGATACGTGGTCTACCCCCACATACCTTTAATTTGAGCCCCATATTTCCATAGTCGGCAAACATGACCGGCTTGGAGGGTGTTTTGGGGGATGGGCGGCCACTCAGTGAGTTGGCCTTGACCATATATATCGGATTCGTGTTTCACTTAAAAAACCCTCTTATTTGAGCCTCATATTGCAATAGTCAGAAAAAACTTACTATTTGGGTGGTGTTGTGGGGGTGGGGTGGCCCCATAGACACTTTTCCCGAATTTTGATATCAAATTCGTGTTTTACTCCCAAAGACCTTTCATTTGAGCTCCATATTGCTTTGGTCGTAAATTTGTCCCCATTGGGGGATGGTTTTTGGGGAGAGGCTGCCCCGTAAACACTTGGTCCCATTTTTGGATATCAGATTCGTATTCTGCATTCAAATACGTTTTATTTAAGCCCCATATTTCCATGGACAGTAAATAAGTCCTATTTGGCGGGTGTTTTGGGAAAGGGGTGGACCCCAGGAAACTTGGTCCCACATTTGGATATCAGATTCGTATTCTACTCGCAAATACCTTCCATTTGAGTCCCATATTGCCATGGTCGGTAAATATGTCCGATTTAGGGGTCTTTTGGGGATTGGGGTGGTCCCCCTAGCACTTGGTCCGACAATTGGATATCAGATACGTTTTCTTATCTTAAATACCTTTCTTTTGAGTCCCATAATGTCGTGATTGGTCTAAAAATATGTTTGGTAGGTTTCAGGGTGGGGCAGCCCCCCTAGGTATCCCATACGAATTTTGGATACCAAATTTTTAGGGTACTATATGAGAGCACACAAAATTTCGCTTAAATCGCACCACCCATCTCCGAGATCAGGCGTTTCTGAAAATTAGGGTAAGGGGGAGGGTCCACCCCCCCTTCAGATATCAAAAAATGTGGTACCCTATTTTCACCACGGGATCAATATGCACCATCTGTGAAAATTTCAAGAAAATCGGTTCAGCCGTTTCTGAGTCTATAAGGAACACACAAACATACAAACAAACAAACAAACAAACCTACAAACAAACACAAATTGATTTTTATATATAAGAAGAAGATACCTAAAAATAAACCGATCTGAACCATATGCGACATTGATGTCAAAAAGCCTAACACAACGCACTGTCCCAAATCTCGGCGAAATCGGACAATAAATGCGCCATTTATGGCCCCAAAACCTAAAACCGAGAGATCGATCTATGTCGCAGCTATTTCCAAATCTGAACCGATCTGTGCCATATTGCAGAAGTATGTCAAGGGGCTTAACTTAAATCACTGTCCTAAATTTTGGCGCCATCGGAAAAAGATTGCTCCTTTTATAGGCCCAAAACCTTAAATCAAGAGATTGGTCTATATGATAGCTATATCCAAATCTGAATCGTTCAGGGCTAAATTGGAGAATGATGACGATGGGCCCGAGACAACTCGCTGTCCCAAAGCCCTGAATAGGAAAATCGGTCTATATGGCAGCTATATCTATATCTGGACCCATCTGGGCCAAATGTCGCAGGGTCTAACGGAACTCACTGTCCCAATTTCTGCTAAATCAGATAATAAATGTGGCTTTTATGGGCCTAAGATCCTAATTAGGAAGATCGGTCTATGTGGCAGCTATATCGAAATCTGGACCGATCTGAGTCAAATTGACGAAGGATGTCAAATTGTCTAACGCAGCCCACTGTTTCAAATTTCAGCAAAATTGGATAATAAATGTGGCTTTTATGGGCCAAAGACCCTAAATCGACCGATCTGTCTATATGGGGGCTATATGAAGATATAGTCCGATATACCGCATCTTTGAACTTAACCTGCTTATGGACAAAAAAAGAATCTGTTCAAAGTTTCAGCTCAATATCTTCATTTTTAAAGACTCTAGTGTGATTTCAGTAGACAGACGGACGGACATCTCTAGATCGTCTAAGATTTTTACGCTGATCAAGAATAGGGTCCGAAATGGATATTTCGATGTGTTGTAAACGGAATGACAAAGTGAATATACCCCATCCTTTGGTGGAGGGTATAAAAAACATTACATTTAAAGAAAAAACCCGCAATTTGTTTTAATCTCACACTGGGTGGGTTGTTCGCTTTTATCAAATCCATGGTTGTTATTCAATACTCGCCATCCTTGAAACTGTGCTAAAGAAAGCTAAAAATAGGCTTCCGCTGTTTTATGGAATTTTTGCTCTCCCTTCCTGTGGAGCCAGAGGACAGTACAATCAGCAGTGCCAGCAGCAAGAGCCATAGAATCAAACACAGCAATTAATTTTCATTGCTGGCAGTGAATTATTGGCGCATTTTTGGTTTTTGGTTTTTGGCTTTTCTGACAAAGATGTGAATGAATAAAATATTTTTATGGGATTAAAGGTGTCATCAACTCTGGCAAAATGTTTGAGATTTAAAATACAGACGATCAGGGGGCCATCACACACACACACACATACACAAAAGCGCATAAATTTGTACTCGTGCTAAATGTAGATGAAATCAAATGAATGAGTGCATGGATAAGGGTGGGATTATCAAATTTGTGCGATTTGCTTTGTAAGCCTCTTAAGTGGGTACTTGAGAATGTCCAGGGCCCAAGTTGTAAGGACCTGGATAGTGTGCATAGCATAGATAAAGAAATGTTTTCCCACATTTGATACAATTTGGACTTACCTTGTGTTCTGTGTTCTGATTGAAATACATTTTTCCAGATTTTTTTTTTGTTTGGGCAAAATCCTTTCAAATAGTTACCCACCAATGGCAATTCTAAACTCTCTCATCTTTTTTAATTGTCACGTGTCTCTTATTAAACACATCACTTGAAAATCATTCGAAATCACAACTGAAAGGGAAACGCACGAAACCCAACATAGGCTACTCTACGGACATAGGTCCGATTCTATTGCACTATGTAGAGCTGGGGTGGGGGGGAGGAAACGTGCCGCCGCCGCCACCTTATACCTCTGGGTGGGAAAATAAGTAAGTACCAGCAATAACCCTTAACAAATTGTTGCCAATCCTTCTTGTGACAAGCCACCAAACTTCCCACCTACCAAGTCCGCCCTCTGTCAGCTAACCTTTCATTCATCCTTAGTTGTAAAGGGGCACCATCAAACATTCCTCTGTGCTGTGTGCCGTCCCCTTGTTATCGTTTCAAGTGTTCGTTAACAAATGCTCAAGAAGTAAAATGGTTAAGCATAAATTAATTAAACCAATTATAAAAAAGAAGTCAAGTAATTAAGTTGTTGCGTGTTTTGTAGGTTGATTTTACGAGTCTGTAGCACTCCATTCCATTCTCCTCCCAAAATTGTTGTTCTTGCTCATTAACCCAAGATTGCTTTCTTAGGTAAATTGTATTTTGTCTTGTTCCCCCTGTTCTTCGTCTCTCACTCACTGTCTTCGAAGTGTGTAAGTTTGTCCTGAATCATTTAAATCCTTTTATAGAGTTGTCATGGTTAATTGTTAGACATTGGAGGAGGCTCATATACGGCAGCCATCAAAAGTAACATTTTGATCTTAACAAAGCAACGATGTTTGTTAAGTCATCTCCTACTGTCTGTAAATATGTATAAGAACAGATTTTCTATGACGCTGCTTACAAATATGTTCATACCCACCACCGAAGGATGGGGGTATATTCATTTTGTCATTCCGTTTGCCACACATCAAAATATCCATTTCCGACCCTATGAAGCATATATATATTCCTGATCAGCGTAAAAATCTAAGACGATCTAGCCATAACCATCCGTCTGTCCGTCTGTCTGTTGAAATCACTCTACAGTCTTTAAAAGTAGAGGTATGTAGCATAAACTTTGCACAGATTCTTTTTTATACCCTCCACCATAGGATGGGGGTATACTAATTTCGTCGGTGTGTTCGTAACTCCTCGAAATATTCGTCTAAGACCCCATAAAGTATATATATTCTTGATCGTTATGACTTTTTAAGTCGATCTAGACATATGCGTCCGTCTGTGCGTCCGTCCTTCTGTCCGTCCGTCCGTCCTTCTGTACGTCCGTCCGTCCTTCTGTCCGTCCGTCCGTCCTTCTGTCCGTCCGTCCGTCCTTCTGTCCGTCCGTCCGTCTGTCTGTCGAAAGCACGTTAAATTTTGAAGAACTAAAGCTAGCCGCTTATAATTTTGCACAAATACTTCTTATTGGTGTAGGTCGGTTGGGATTGTAAATGGGCCAAATCGGTCCACGTTTAGATATGGCTGCCATATAAACCGATCTGGGATCATGACTTCTTGAGCCGTTCGAGGGCACAATTTTTATCCGATTTGGCTGAAATTTAGCACGAGGTGTCTCTTTATGACTTCCAACAACTGTGTTGAGTATGGTTCAAATCGGTCCATAACCTGTTATAACTGTCATATAAAATAATCTGGGGTCTTGAATTCTTGAGCCTCTAGAGGGCGCAATTCTTATCCGATTTGAATGAATTTTTGCACGAAGTATTTTGTTATGATATCCAACAATTGTGCCCAGTATGGTTCAAATCGGTTCATAACCTGATATAGCTGCCATATGAACCTATCTGGGGTCTTGATTTCTTGAGCTTCTTGAGGGCGCAATTATTATCCGATTTGGCTCAAATTTTGCATGAGTTGTTTTGTTATGACATTCAACAACTGTGCTAAGAATATTTGAAATCGGTCCATAACCTGATATAGCTGTCATATAAACAGATCTGCGGTCTTGACTTCTTGAGCTACTAAAGGGCACAGTTATTATCCGATTTGGCTGAAACATGATGTGTTATGACTTTCAACTGATTGGCTAAGTATGGTTCAAATCGGTTCATATTCTGGTATAGCTGCCATATAAACTAATCTGGGGTCTTGACGTCTTGAGCCACTAGAGGGCACAATTATTATCCGATTTAGCTGAAATTTTGCATGACGTTTTGTGTTATGACTTTCAACAACTGTGCTAAGAATAGTTGAAATCGGTCTATAACCTGATATAGCTGTCATATAAACTAATCTGGGGTCTTGACTTCTTCAGCCATTAGAAGGCGCAATTATTATCCGAAATTCTGCATGAGGTGTTTGGTTGTGTTTTTTAATAACTCTGCTAAGAATAGTTCAAATCGGTCCACAACCTGATATTTGGTTGCCCAAAAAGTAATTGCGGATTTTTCATATAGTCGGCGTTGACAAATTTTTTCACAGCTTGTGACTCTGTAATTGCATTCTTTCTTCTGTCAGTTATCAGCTGTTACTTTTAGCTTGCTTTAGAAAAAAAGTGTAAAAAAAGTATATTTGATTAAAGTTCATTCTAAGTTTTAATAAAAATGCATCTACTTTCTTTTAAAAAATCCGCAATTACTTTTTGGGCAACCCAATAGTTGTCATATAAACCTATATGGGATCTAGACTTCTTGAGCCTCTAAATGGTGCAAGTCTTATCCGATTGGGCTGAAATTTTGTACAATGGCTTCTCTCATGACCTTTAACATACGTGTCGACTATTGTATGAATCGATTTATAGCCTAATACAGCTCCCCTATATACCAATCTCCTTATTATACCCACCACCGAAGGATGGGGGTATATTCATTTTGTCATTCCGTTTGCAACACATCGAAATATCCATTTCCGACCCTATAAAGTATATATATTCTTGATCAGCGTAAAAATCTAAGACGATCTAGGCATGTCCGTCCGTCTGTCCGTCTGTCCGTCTGTCTGTTGAAATCACGCTACAGTCTTTAAAAATTGAGATATTGAGCTGAAATTTTGCACAGATTCTTTTTTTGTCCATAAGCAGGTTAAGTTCGAAGATGGGCTATATCGGACTATATCTTCATATAGCCCCCATATAGACCGATCCGCCGATTTAGGGTCTTAGGCCCATAAAAGCCACATTTATTATCCGATTTTGCTGAAATTTGGGACAGTGAGTTTTGTTAGGCCCTTCGACATCCTTCGTCAATTTGGCTCAGATCGGTCCAGATTTGGATATAGCTGCCATATAGACCGACCCTCCGATTTAGGGTCTAAGGGCCATAAAAGCCACATCTTTTATCCGATTCCACTGAAATTCGGGATAGTGAGTTGTGTTAGGCCCTTCGACATCCTTTGTCAATTTGGCCCAGATCGGTTCAGATTTGGATATAGCTGCCATATAGACCGATCCTCCGATTTATGGTGTTAGGCCCATAAAAGCCACATTTATTACCCGATTTTGGTGAAATTTGGAACAGTGAGTTTTGTTAAGCCCTTCGACATCCTTCGTCAATTTGGCTCAGTTCGGTTCAGATTTGGATATAGCTGCCATACAGACCGACCCTCTGATTTAGGGTCTAAGGGCCATAAAAGCCACATCTTTTATCCGATTCCACTGAAATTCGGGACATTGAGTTGTGTTAGGCCCTTCGACATCCTTTGTCAATTTGGCCCAGATCGGTTTAGATTTGGATATAGCTGCCATATAGACCGATCCTCCGATTTATGGTGTTAGGCCCATAAAAGCCACATTAATTACCCGATTTTGCTGAAATTTGGGACAGTGAGTTGCGTTAGGCCCCTCGACATCTTTCTTCAATTTGGACCAGATCGGCTAAGATTTGGATATAGCTGCTATATAGACCGATTTCTTGATTTAAGGTTTTGGGCCCATAAAATGCTCATTTATTGTCCGATGTCGCCGAAATTTGGGACAGTGAGTTAAGTTAAGCCCCTTGACATACATCTGCAATATCGCACAGATCGGTCCAAATTTAGATATAGCTGCATTAGACCGATATCTAGGTTTTAGGTTTTGGGGCCATAAAGACGCATTTATTTTCCGATGTCGCTGAAATTTGAGACAATGAGTTTAGTTAGGCTCTTCGACGTCCTTCTTCAATTTTGCCCAAATCGATCCAGATTTGAGTATAGCTGCCATGTAGACCGATCTCTCGATTTAAAGTCTTTGCCCCATAAAAATCGCATTTATAATCCAATTTCACAGAAATTTTAGATAGTAACTTATGTTAGGCTTTTCAACATCCGTGTCGTATATGGTTCAGATCGGTTAATTTTTAGATATAGCTACTGTACTTATTAGTATTTGGTCCAAATCGGAACATGTTTTGATATAACTGATATGGGTCATAAGGTATGAAATTTTCACCGAATTTTGATGAAAGGTGGTTTACATATATACCCGAGGTGGTGGGTATCCAAAGTTCGGCCCGGCCGAACTTAACGCCTTTTTACTTGTTCTTCTTCAGCTCCAAAAGTGCGCAATTCTTACTAGATTTGGCTGAAATTTTACACATTGATTTCTACTATGGTCTCCAATATTCAATTCAATATATGGTCCGAAATGAACCATAGCTTGATAATGTTCCAAACGCATAGCAATTCTTTTCGTTTATCCTTTGTTTGCCTAAAAAAAGAGATACTGTGGCAAGAACTCGACAAATGCGATCCATGGTGGAGGGTATATAAGATTCGGCCCGGCCGAACTTAGCACGCTTTTAATTGTTTGTTCATAAGCAGGTTAAGTTCGAAGATGGACTATATCGAACTATATCTGGATATAGTCCTCATATAGACCGATCCACCGACTTAGGGTCTTAGGCCCTTAAAAGCCACATTGATTATCCGATTTTGCTGAAATTTGAGACAGTGAGTTGACATCTCGACATCTTTCTTCAATTTGGCCCCGATCGGTCCAGATTTGGATATAGCTGCCATATAGATCGATCTCTCGATTTAAGGTTTTGAGCCCATAAAAGCGCATTTATTATCCTTTGTCGTCGAAATTTGGAATAGTGAATTAGCTGAAGCTCCTCGACATACTTCTGCAATATGGCCCAGATCGGTCAAGATTTGGATAAAGCTGCCATATAGACCGATATCTCGATTTAAGGTTTTGGGCTCATAAAGGAGCATTTTTTGTCCTATGTCGCCGAAATTTGGGACAGTGAGTTGTGTAAGGACCCTCGAAATCCTTCTTCCATATGGCTCTGATCGGTCCAGATTTGAATAGAGCTGCCATATAGCCGATCTCTCGATTTAAGGCTTTGAACCCATAAAAGGAAAATTTATTGTTCCTTTCGCCGAAATTTGAGACTGTGAGTTAAATTAAGCCTTTCGACATACTTCTGCAATATGGCCCAAATCGGTCCAGATTTGGATATAGACCGATATCTCGATTTAAGGTTTTGGGCCGATAAAACGAGCATTTATTGTCGGCTTGCGCCGAAATTTGGAAAAGTGGGTTAAATTAAGCCCTTAGATATACTCGGTCGGATCGGTCCAGATTTGAATATAGCTGCCATATAGATCGATATCTCGATTTAAGGCTTTGGACCCATAAAAGGCGCATTTATTGTCCGATGTCGCCGAAATTTGGGACAATGAGTTAGCTTAAGCCCCTCGACATACTTTTGCAATATGACCCAGATCGGTCAAGATTTGGATATAGCTGACATATAGAACGATCTCTCGATTTAAGGCCTTTGGGCCATAAAAGGCGCATTTATTGTTCGATGTCGCCGAAATTTGGGACAGTGAGTTGTGTTGGGCTCTTCAGTTGTGTTGAGCCCCCTAATTTGGCCCAGATCGGTCCATATTTGGATACAGCTGTCATATAGACCGATCCGCCGATTAAGGGTCTAAGGCCCATAAAAGCCACATTTATTTGACCTGGATCGATCAAGATTTGCTTGAGCTCAATATCCCTAGTTTTAAACACTGTAGGCTGATTTCAACAGACAGACGAACGGACATGGCTAAATCGTCTGCGATTTTTACTGCAATCAAGAATACATATACTTTATGGGGTCGGAAATGGATATTTCGATGTGTTACAAACGGAATGAAAAAATGGATATACCCACATCCTTCGATGGTGGGTATTAAAACAGTATACACAACGGAAAATGTGTTTGCAATCTATATGCATTAAAAAATTGCAAGAAACCATCGAGCTAGATCTCATTTAACGCGCTTTAGAATCCGTTAATTGTCTGCCTAGTAGCTGTTCCTATTTTTTCACAGATCAATATTGCAAGGTGTTACCAACAGAATGGCTAGATAGGTAAACTCCCGTTCTATGGTGGTGGGTGGTAAAACTCAGCCATCAGTAGCAGTGGATATGGGGATCATAACCTCATAAGACACTAAATAAATATTTCTTAAGAAATGCATTATTCGCTTTACGTTTTGAACAACACCCTATTTTGACGCTGGTGGTTTGTACGCTGGTGGAATCATTGGACCGTATTTTTTCAAAGATGCTGTTGGACGCAACGTTACGGTGAATGAACACATTTCGAACCGAACACTGATTTTGGTAATAAAATTCAATGATTTGCAAGCGTTGCTCGTTAGTAAGTCTATTCATGATGAAATTTCAAAGCATACTGAGCATCTTTCTCTTTGACACCATGTCTGAAATCCCACGTGATCTGTCAAATACTAATGCATGAAAATCCTAACCTCAAAAAAATCACCCTTTATATAAAAATCAATTTGTGTTTGTTTGTGTGTTCCTTATAGACTCAGAAACGGCTGAACCGATTTTTTTTTTTGAAATTTTTACAGATGGTGCAAAATGACCCCGTGGTGAAAATAGGCTACAACATTTTTTGATATCTGAAGGGGGGGCGGACCCTCCCCCTTACCCTAATTTTCAGAAACGCCAGATCTCGGAGATGGGTGGTGAGATTTAAGCGAAATTTTGTGTGCTCTCATATAGTACCCTAAAAATACAAATTTGGTATCCAAATTTCGGATGGGGTATCTAGGGGGGCTGCCCTACCCTGAAACCTACCAAACATATATTTAGACCAATCACGTCAATATGGGACTCAAATGAAAGGTATTTAGGATAAGAAAACGTATCTGATATCCAATTGTCGGACCAAGTGTTAGGGGGACCACCCCAAGCCCCAAAACACCCCTAAACCGGACATATTTACCGACCATGGCAATATGGGACTCAAATGAAGGGTATTTGCGAGTAGAATACGAATCTGATATCCAAATGTAGGACCATGTATTTAGGGCATCACCCCTTTCCCAAAACACCCCCAAAGGGAAAACATTTTTCGACCATGCCAGTATGTGGCCCAAATGAAAGGTATTTGAGAATAGAAAACGAATGTGATAATCTATTTTGGGGCCATGTGTTTGGGGGACGCTTCATCCTGTAAACTCCTCTTAAGCCTATGGCAATATGGGGTTTAAAAAAATGGTATTTGAGAGAAGAGCATGATGCTGATATTTTTTAAGCGCCAAGTGTCTGGGGGACCACCTCTCCCCCGAAAACACCTCTTAATCAGATACCATGAGAATTTCGGGTTGAAAAACAGTATTCTAAGAATGGAGTACACCTTACATCAAAACTTAAATTCCTAGACCAATAAAGATCATATGGGATTCAGATAAAGATATACTCTTTTCGTAGCATGGTATTTCACTTAAAGGTCTTTAATTGTCAAAAATAAATATTCCAAAGAATATTTTGTTCCATATAAAGTAAAAGAAGGCGCAGCGGAGCGGGCCCGGGTCAGCTGGTGTTTTATACAACTTTCATTTTCTTGAAGCCATGTTTACTTTATTTTTTAGCACATGAACGATAGATGGAACAAAACGCATAACAGAAGCCGGAAATGGAGACAGCTTTTAATTGGAAGCGACAACCGGATGATATAAATTTTAATGTGTCGCATAAAAACAAAAAAAAAAAAAAAAAAGACAGAGACATCCTAAATACATTTGAACTAGGTACTAAAATGTGCATCATATCAGCAAAAGGCTATCATTCAATGTGTTTCAAAAATAAAAAAAAAAAAAAAATTTCTTATCTTGGTTTTTATACCCACCTCCAGGCATACAAATCTAGTCATTCCGTTGGTAACACCTCGAAATATTCGTCTAAGACCCCATAAGGTACATATATATTCCTGACCGTCTTGACGTTCTGAGTCGATCAAGCCATGTCCGTCCGTCCGTCGGTGCAATTGTCGAAATAATGTTTGCGGTCGAACGCGTAAAGCCATTCGCTTGAAATTTTGCACAGGGCCATATAGGTTCAGATTTCGATACAGCTTCCATCAGGGACGTAGCCAGGAATTTATTTTGGGGTGTTTGGGGGGGGGGGGGGGGCAACCCACATTTTTTTTAAAATCGACAATTGCCACAATTCCTGTTACTGTGAAAATGGTAATGATACCTCAATTTTTTTACCCACCACCGAGGGATGGGGCTATATTCCTTTTGTCATTCCGCTTGCAACACATCGAACTATCCATTTCCGACACTATAGAGTAGATATATTCTTGAACAGCGTAAAAATCTAAGACGATCTAGGCATATCTGTCCGTCTGTCTATTGAAATCAGTCTTTAAAAATAGAGATATTGAGCAGAAACTTTGCACAGATTCTTTTTTTTATCCATAAACAGGTAAAGTTCGAAGATGGGCTATATCGAAATATATATTGATATAGCCCCTATATAGACCCATCCGCCGATTTAGTGTCTTAGGCCCATAAAAGCCACATTTATTATCCGATTTTGCTGAAATTTGGGACAGTGAGTTTTGTTAGGCCCTTCGACATCTTTCTTGAATTTGGCGCTGATCAGTTGAGATTTGGATATAGCTGCCATATAGACCGATTTATTGATTTAAGGTTTTGGGCCCATAAAAGGCGCATTTCTTGTCCGATTTCGCCGAAATTTGGGACAATGAGTTCAGTTAAGCCTCTTGACATACTCCTGCAATACGGCTCAGATCGGTTCAGATTTGGATATAGCAGCCATATAGGCCCATAAGAGCCATATTTATTATCCGATTTTGGGTCCATAAAAGGCGCATTTATTGTCAGATTTCTCCGAAATTTGGGACAGAGAGTTAAGCTAAGCCCCTCGACATACTTCTGCAATATAGCAGAGATCGGTTCAGATTTGGATATAGCTGCCATACAGACCTATCTCACGATTTACGGGTTTGGGACCATAAAAGGTGCAATTATTGCCCGATTTCGCCGCAATTTGGGATAGTATTAGGCTTTTCGACATCCGTTTTTGGGCCCATAAAGGCTCATTTATTGTCCGATGTCGTCGAAATTTGGAACAGTGAGTTAGGTTAAGCTCAGATCGGTCCAGATGTGGATACAGCTGTCATATAAGTTTCTTCCGTTTCCATTACTATTTTTCATATTTTTTCTTTCTACCCCCCATTATTTCGCAACAACAATCATTGAGGAAAAATTTCGTAGTTCCAGCCCACCCGTTCGCCGTTTACAAAGTTCACCTATTTTGTACCTGTTATGGTACTTTTTTATTTCTAAATGTCCAAAAACTCTTTTGTCACCCCCAATTGAGGTTGCCATAGTGTACCTTAATCCCAAAACTCAAAGTTTTAGCTCAACTAACAAACAAGGCACAAAAAAATACCAATTGCGTATCATTTTTCCACTTCCGGTAGTATTACGGGAAATTTTTGTCTCAAAATCTTATTTTTTAGAGACACCATTTAATTTGAGTCCAATTTCATAATTCTAGCGCCATCCGTCAGTTAGCCAATCAGTCAATCTCGCGTCTCCTTTATATATATAGAGATAAAATGTCGTGAAAGTCGAACAACGTAATCGAGGGTCAGACGTAATGTGTAAAATATTTATTATAGAAAAAAAATTTCATTTTCATTGTCTTGTAGTAGTAGTTGAGATTTCACATAGGATTTGAGCTTATGATCTAAATTATAAGTACTACGAACAACAGGCTGTGAACTGTAGGCCGGTCAGACGGACGGACTTGGTTCACGATGGTCCCGATGAGATAAAAGCAACCCAATTATCGAAACGCATTCACCAGTGGGGTGACAAGTGTCCTGTCTTGTCTGAGGAACTGGCAATTTCTTTTCTTCAAGGCTCATTAAACAATCTCTCCTTTGGGTGTTGTGTTCGCTTGGTCATTAAGCTCGACTTGAAAAACAACGAAACGAAAAAATGTTGCTACAAAAAAAATTTTAGGGAATATAAAAAGACTTTAAAAAAAATTATGCAAAATTTAAATTTTGGTTTTAAAAAAAAATCTTGAGGTTAGTTTTTCGATGAAAGTTAGTCTTTAAAAAATGTCGTTAAAATGCAGCCTTTAAAAAAATTAGTAAATTTTTTTTTTATAAAAATTCTGTCTTTCAAAAGGACAGAAATTTTGTCACATGCCAAAGTTATGCCATAAGAGAATATTACGCTAAAATTTTGTCTCTAGAAATATATTAAAATTTTTTCAAAAACAAAATTTCATTCAAATTTTGTTTTTACTATGATTGTCATAACATTTTTGTCCTTAGAAAACTAATTTTAAGGCGGCCCTCAAAACAATTAGGCCTCAGCAAAATGTTGCCTTTCTAGAATAGTCAAAATATGAAATTTCGTCATTATAAACAAGTAACAAGTAAAAAGGCGTTAAGTTCGGCCGGGCCGATCTTTGGATACCCACCAGTCTGAGTATATATGTAATGCGCTTTTTATGAGGCCAAGACTTTCAATCGTGATATCGGACTATATGACAGCTATATCCAAATCTGTACCGATCTGGGCCATGTGGAAGAAAAATGTTGAAGAACCTAACTCAACTCACTGTCCCAAATTTTGGCAAAATCGCCTTTTATGGGGCCAAAACCTTATATCGAGAGATCTGTCTATATGGCAGCTTTATCCAAATATGGACCGATCTGTGCCATATTGCAAAAGTTTGTCGAGGAGCTTAATTTAACCCATCGTTTCAAATTTCGGCGACGTCGGCATCGACAAATGCGCCTTTTATGGCCCCAAACCGTAAATCGAGAGAAAAAACTATACCGATCTCGACCAAATTAAAGAAGGATGTCGAAGGGTCCAACACAACTCACCGTTCCAAATTTCAGCGACATCGGACAATAAATGCGCCTTTTATGGGCCCAAAACCCTACATCGAGAGATCGGTCTATATGACAGCTATATCCAAATCTGGACCGATCTGGGTCATGTGGAAGAAAAATTTTGAAGGGCCTAACACAGCTCACTGTCCCAAAGTTTGGCAAAATCGGACAACAAATGTGGCTTTTATGGGCCTTAGACCCTAAATCGGATGATCGGTCTATATGTCAGCTATATCCAAATCTAGACCGATCTGAGCCAAATTGACAAAGGATGTCGAAGGGCCTAACACAACTCACTGTCCAAAATTTCAGCAAAATCGGATAATAAATGTGGCTAGATCGTCTCAGATTTTTACTATGATCAAGAATATATATATTTGATAGGGTCGGAAAAGAATATTTTGATGTGTTGCAAACGGAATGACAAAATGTATATACCCCCCATCCTTTGATGGTGGGTATAAAAATGTTAATGAAATTTTTGTTTAGAATAAATTTAATTTAAATTTTTTCTTAAGACAAGGGCGATGGCTCGGGTTCTAGGACCCCACCACACCCCCTGCCTACGTCCCTGGCTACTATTAAAAACCGATCTCCCGATTTAACTTCACCATATTCTGAAAGCCGCAATTATTGTCCGTTTTGGCGGAAACTTTGCACGTAGACTTTCAACAGCGGTGCCAAGTACGGTCAACATAGGTTTATAACCTAATATAGCTATTAGGTTAGCTATTAGGGCTCAAGAATTCGATCTCCCGATTTGAATTCTTGAGCCCTTGGAATCAGCAATTTTTGTCCGATTTGGCTGAAATTTTGCATGAGGTGTTATGTTATGTTATGTCACCGTAGCGCGGTGTTTAGCATGTCCGCCTATGACGCTGAACGCCTGGGTTCGAATCCTGGCGAGACCATCAGGAAAAAAATCAATTTTCAGGGGTGGTTTTCCCCTCTTAATGCCGGCAACATTTGTGAGGTACTATGTCATATAAAACTTCTCCCCAAAGAAGTGTCGCACTGCGGCACACCGTTCGGACTCGGCTCTAAAAAGAAGACCCCTTATCATTGATCTTAAACTTGAATCGGACTGCACTCGTTGATATGTGAGAAGTATGCTTCTGTTCCTCAGAGGAATGTTCATGGGAAAAATTTGCAAACAAATTTGCATTCGCACTAAATTTGAGATCGCACTAAAATTGTGGCTCCTACTGCTCTAAAAGGGCATATCGGATGACTGATATATATGGGAGCTATATCTAAATCTGGACTGATTTCAATGAAATTTTGCTAGCATTTTAGGTCGTTAAAAAAAATACTTCATGCCAAATTTTGTAAAGTTCGGAACAAAATTGTGGCTTCTACAGCTGTAAAAGGGCACATCGGATGAAAGATATATATGGAAGCTATATCTAGATCTATACCGATTTTTTTTAAATCAATAGCGTTCGTTCTTGGTCCAAAAAAGACACTTATGCATAATTTTGTGAAAATCGAACAACCAATTCGACCTGTACCTTGATTACGAGAATACATGGGCAGACAGACAGACAGACGGACATAGCCAAATCCAATCAGGAAGTGATTCTAAGCCGATCCGTATACTTTTCGAAGGGTCTAGATCTTCTCTTTCTTAGCGTTGAAAACAAATGCACAAATCTACATTACCCTGTACCACAGTGGTGGTGTAGGGTATAAACATACACTTATATTGATTAATTCTAATAAATACAGTAACCACAACTTAAAAGGTCAGAACTTGTTTTTTTCCACTTCCAAAAAACAGGTCATAAAGTCATTCATGATTTTTTAAGTAAACAAATTTTTTATGAAATTTGGTTTGGGACATCGAAAACATATGCAAATATATATATTTTGGAGCATTGAAAAACAAATTTGAAAACACAGAAATTCTTGCCATCTAATGCATATTGGAAAAACGCTAATATAGTTTTGCATATTTTGCTTATATTATACAAACTTCATATATTTCATACTTTTTGCACTTGTATACCCTCCACCATAGGATGGGGGTATATTAATTTCGTCATTCTGGTTGTAATTACTCAAAATATTCGTCTGAGACCCCACAAAGTATATATTGGGTTGCCCAAAAAGTAATTGCGGATTTTTCATATAGTCGGCGTTGACAAATTTTTTCACAGCTTGTGACTCTGTAATTGCATTCTTTCTTCTGTCAGTTATCAGCTGTAACTTTTAGCTTGCTTTCGAAAAAAGTGTAAAAAAAGTATATTTGATTAAAGTTCATTCTAATTTTTTGATTAAAAATGCATTTACTTTCTTTTAAAAAATCCGCAATTACTTTTTGGGCAACCCAATATATTCTTGACCATCGTGACATTTTATGTTGATCTAGCCATTTCCGTCCGTCTGTCCGCCCGCCCGTCCGTCTGTCCGCCTGTCTATCCTTCCGTACGACCGTTCGTCTGTCCGTCCGTCCGTCCATCCGTCTGTCTGTCGAAAGCACGCTAACTTCTAAGGAAGAAAGCTAGCCGATTGAAATTTTGCACAAATGCTTCTTAAAAGATTGTAAATGGGCCATATCGGTCCATGTTTTGATATAGCTGCCATATAAACCGATCTTGGGTCTTGACTTCTTGAGCCTCTAGAGGGCGCAATTCTTATCCGATTGGAATGAAATTTTACACGACGTGTTTTGTTATGATATCCAATAACTGTGCTAAGTTAGGTGGAAATCTGTCAATAACCTGATATAGCTGCCATGTAAACCGATCTTGACTTCTTGAGCCACTAGAGGGCGCAATTCTTATCCTATTTGCAAGAAGTAATTGTTCTGATACCCAATAACTGTGTCAAGTATGGTTCAAGTCGGTTCATAATCTGATATAGCTGTCATATAAACCGATCTGCGGTCTTGACTTCTTGAGCCTCTAGGGGGCGCAATTCTTATCCGATTGGAATGCAATTTTGCATGAGGTGTTTTGCTATAACTTCGAACAACTGTGAAAGGTAAGATTCAAATCGGTCAATAACCTGATATAGCTGCCATATAAATCGATCTGGGATCATGACTTTTTGAGCCTCTAGAGGTCGCAATTATTGTCCGATTTGCCTGAAATTTTGTACCACGGATCCTCTTATGACCATCATCATACGTGTTTATCATGGTCTGAATCGGTCTATAGCGTGATACAGCTCCCTTATATATCGATCTCTCTATTTTACTTCTTGAGCCCCCAAAGGGTGCAATTCATATTCGAATTGGCTGACATTTTACACAGGTCTCCAACATATAATTTAATTGTGGTCCGACTCGGGCCATATCTTAATATCGCTCCAATAAGCAGAGCAAATCTTTTCTTTTATCCTTTTTATACCCATCACCGAAGGATGGGGGGTATATTCATTTTGTCATTCCGTTTGCAACACATCGAAATATCCATTTCCGATCCTATAAATTATGTATACTCTTGATCAGCCTTAGAATCAAAGACGATCTAGACATGTCAGTCCGTCTGACCGTCTGTCTGTTGAAATCACGCTACAGTCTTTAAAAATAGAGATATTGAGCTTAAACTTTGCACAGATTCTTTTTTTGGCCATAAGCAGGTTAAGTTTGAAGATGGGCTATACCGGACTACATCTTGATATAGCCCCCATATAGACCGATCCGCCGTTTTAGGGTCTTAGGCCAATAAAAGCCACATTTATTATCCGATTTTGCTGAAATTTGGGACAGTGAGTTGTGTTAGTCCCTTCGACATTGTTCATTAATTTGGCCCAGATCGGTTCAGATTTGGATATAGCTCCCATATAGACCGATCCTCCGATTTAGGGTCTTAGGTCCATAAAATCCACATTTATTATCCGATTTTGCTGAAATTTGGGACAATGAGTTGTGTTAGTCCCTTCGACATCATTCGTCAATTTGGCCCAGATCGGTTCAGATTTGGATATAGCTGCCATATAGACCGATCCTCCGATTTAGGGTCTTAAGCTCATTAAAGCCATATTTTTTACCCGATTTTGCTGAAATTTGGAACAGTGAGTTGTGTTTTTCTGCAACTTGACCAAAATCAGTCCAGATTTGGATATAGCTGCCATGTAGACCGATATCTCAATTTAAAGTCTTGGCCCCATAAAAGGCGCATTTATAATCCGATATCGCTAAAATTTGACACAGTGACTTATATTTGGCTTTTTGACATCCGTGTCGTATATGGTTCAGATCGGTTTATTTTTAAATATAACTACTTAAAAGACCAATATTTTGTTATACACAATTGAACAATTACTTGTAATTATAAGTATTTGGTCCAAATCGGAACATATTTGGATATAACTGCTATGGGACATAGTATATGCAATTTTCACCGGATTTTGATGAAAGGTGTTTTACATATATATCCGAGAAGGGTATATATGTAAAACATATAAAGTTCGTATGTTAATGGTCATGATCGGATCCGTCGTACAAAATTTCAGGCAAATCGGATAATAATTGCGACCTCTAGAGGCTCAAGAAGTCAAGATCCCAGATCGGTTTATATGGCATCTATGGGCTATGAACTGATTTGTAACTTATTTGACACTGTTGTTGAAAGTAAGAACAAAATACGTCATGCAAAATTTCAACCAAATCGGATAGGAAATGCGCCCTCTAGAAGCTCAAGAAATCCCTAGATCTGTTTATTTGACAGCTATATCAGGTTATGAACCGATTTGAACCATACTTGGCATAGTTGTTGGATATCATAACAAAATACTTCGTGCAAAAATTCATTCAAATCGGATAAGAATTGCGTCCTCTAGAGGCTCAAGAAGTCAAGACCCAAGATCGGTTTACATGGCAGCTATATCAGGTTATGAACCGATTTGAACCATACTTGGCACAGTTGTTGGATAATATTGTATTTTGATATAACTGCTATGGGACATAACGTATGGAATTTTCATCAGATTTTGATGAAAGGTGATTTACATATATACCCAAGGTGGTGGGATCCAAATTTCGACCCGCCCGAACTTAATGCCTTTTTATATGTTTTGTCTAAGAAGACGTGCCGGAAAAAGAACTCGAAAAATGCGAATGCGATGGTGAAGGGTATATAAGATTCGGCCCGGCCGAACTTAGCACGCTTTGACATGTTTATATCCACCACCATAGATTAGGGGGTATAGTCATTAAGTCATTCACTCAGCAAAATATCGAAATATCCATTTCCAACCATACAAATTCTATATATTTCGGATCGTCGTAAAATTCTAAGACGATCTAACAATGTCCCTGTGTCTAAGAGTCCGAGTGTTGAAATTGGCTGAATGAAATTAGGCCCAAATGTATTAAGACCTAACGGAAAATTACATTAAACCCCAAAATGTTTTGAATGAAACAAAAACAACGTTAATTGGGGCTTTATTGCGATTTATAGGGGTTTATTTCGTTTAGTGTGACTTTATTTCACTTTAAAAGTTAGGGCTTAATTTCGTATCAAATAAGATCCCAAATGTTTGGAAATGACACAAAGCATAAACCTGTCTTTTGGGCTTTCCTTCGTTCTACAAATATCTTTTATTTAAAGTTCAATTTGTGTTTGTTTGTCGGTTTTGTGTTTGTTTGTTCCGGCAAAAACGGCGGAACCGAATGGAGGCCACCGTAGCGCAGAGGTTAGCATGTCCGCCTATGACGCTGAACGCCTGGGTTCGAATCCTGGCGAGACCATCAAAAAATGTTCAGCGGTGGTTTTCCCCTCCTAATGCTGGCAACATTTGTGAGGTACTATGCCATGTAAAACTTCTCTCTAAAGAGGTGTCGCACTGCGGCACGGCGTTCGGACTCGGCTATAAAAGGAGTCCCTTATCATTGAAATTAAACTTGAATCGGACTGCACTCATTGATATGTGAGAAGTTTGCCCCTGTTCCTCAGTGGAATGTTCATGGGCAAAATTTGTATTTGCATTTGCATGGCGGAACCGAATACCTTGAAATTTTTAAATTTTGTGTAGGTCGGTCTGGAAGAAATCATAAGCTATATAATTTTTTTGATATCGGGAGGGGGGCGGACCGTCCCCCTTACCTCAAAAGTACTACCCAAAAATAAAAGTGGACCGATCGGTACTATGTGGGATTCAAATGAAAGCTATTCAAGAGTAGAGTACGAATTTCATAATAAAAGTTGGGTCCAAGTACCTAGGGGACGCCCCAGTCCCAAAACCCCTTAAAATAGGCTTATTTGACGATCATGACAATATGGGACTCTAATGAAAGGTATTCGGGAGTAGATTACGAATATGGTCAGGAATTAGGTATCGGCCTTACAATTTATTGATACAGGAGGGGACGGACCCTCCATCATTACCCCAAAAACAGCACCCAAAATCAAAAGTGCACTGATAAGGACAATATGGGTATCAAATGATAAGTATGCGGGAGTAGATAACCAATGGCACACAAATTCATGTTGTAGTATAAGGGGGTCACCCTATCCTCACAAAACCCCCCAAAACGGGCACATTGGCAAATCACGGATATATGGGACTCGGTTTGTTTGTTCCGTATAGACTGAAAAACGGCAGAACCGATTTTCTAGAAATTTTCGCAAATTGTGTAGGTTGGTCTGGAAGGAAACATAGGCTATATAATTTTTCGGTATCGGAAGGGGGACGGACTCTCCCTTTTATGCCAAAAAAACAACCCAAAGTGGACCGATATAAAATGGACCGATCGGGACAATATAGGTATCAAATGAAAGGTATTGGAGAGTAGAATACGAATATGGTATTAAAATTTGAGTCTAAGTACCCATCGGGCCCGCCCTAACCCCAAAACTCCCCCAAACAGACATATTAGACATTCATTTCAATATGGGGCTCAAATGAAAGGTATTCGAGAGTAGACTTCGAATGGCGCATACAAAATTAGATCGAATTATAGGGGGTCACGCCGCCCCTCAGAAATGCCATTTATATATAATGCCATACTAAATGATACTTTTCTTAAAATTTTCATAGATTGTGTTTGTTCGTCTGGAAGGGAACATAGGCTATATAATTTTTAGATATCGGATGGAGGCGGACCCTCCCCCTTACCCCAAAAACGCCATCCATATCCGAAAGTGGTCCGATGGGCACAATAAGGGTATCAAATAAAAGGTATTCTAGACCAGAAAACTAATATGGTATTAAAATTTGGATCCAAGTACCCAGCGGGCCCCCCCAACCCCAAAACTCCTCTAAACAGATATATTCGAAGTTTATGTCAATATGGGACTCAAATGAAAAGTACTAGGCAGTAGATTACAAATATGGCATAAAACATTAGGTTCAAGTAATGGGAGGTCGTCCACCCCCAAATACCCCCAAATGGGCATATTAGCCGACCATGACTACATGGGACTCAAATGAAAGGTATTTGAGAGTCGTTTACGAATAAAACATTAAAATTTGCGTTCAAGTCTAGGTGGCGCTTTTTCTCCTAAAGACACGTAAAATGGTTTGTTTGACCTTTATTACAATATGGGACTTAAATGAAAGGTATTTGAGGGTAGAAAATTAATTTTATATCCAATTTTGAAGCAAAGAGTTTTGGGGTACGCCCTAAAGCACCCCCTCAATTGAACTTCATTTCCGTTGGGAATAAAAACGAATTTTATATCTATTTTCAGTGCAAAGTTCCGATGGCTGCCCCAGCCCCGAAACTCCCACAAAACGGTTCATATTTACCGTCCATGGCAATATGGGGTTCAAATTAAAAGTGCAGCACGAATTTGATATCCATATATGAGTCGAAATGTCTGAGGTGCCATCCCTCCCCTAATGAGAACATTACCCTAAGGAAGAACATTGCCACCAGAAACCGAGAGAAAATTCTAACACATGAATGAGTGCTTTCCGATTCAAGTTTAAACTCAATGATAATGGACCTTTTTTATAGCCGAGTCGAACGGCGTCCAGCAGTGCGACACCTCTTTGGGGAAAATTTTTTAAATGACCATGCATGGCATTGCTCTTCGCAAATGTGGCCATCATCAAGAGGGGATGAACACAGCTTTGTCTGATATTCTCGCCAGGATTCGAACGCGTTCAGCTTCATAGGCTACAATGGCAAGAATTTAATATCCGCATTCAGGTGTCCCCACCCTAAAAAGATATTAGAGAGTTATAGAAGGCGCAGCGCAGCGGGCCCGATTCGGCTAGTTTTATATATAAGAGGATTATCATAACAGTTTTTTTCTTGTCAGTATCTATCTCTTGACAATGGTGAGAAGACAAAATAAGCAGAACAGCTTTATTTTTTTTCGGCACATACCATTGCAGGGTGTTATCTTTCGTAAAGCCACACATTGAACTCCCGACTTCTCTAGCTTTGCACGGTAGGAAAGGAGTTGATATCTCAGGTATATTTTTATACCCTCCACCATAGGAAGGGGGCATATTAATTTCGTCATTCTGTTTGTATGGCCTCGAAATATGCGTCTAAGACCCCATAAAGTGTATATATTCTTGATCGTAGTGGCATTCTAAGTCGAACTTGAAATGTCCGTCCGACTGTCCGTCCGTCCGTCTGTCTGTCGAAAGCACGCTAACTTTTGAAGTAGTAAAGCTAGCCGCTTAAAATTTTACACAAACACTGCTTATTAGGGTAGGTGGGTTTGTTGGGATTGTAAATGGGCCAAATCGGTCCATGTTTTCACATAGCTGCTATATAAACCAATATTGGATCTTAAATTCTTGAGCCGCTACGGGGCGCAAATTTATGCGATTTGGCTGAAATTTTGTGTTTTTATACCCACCACCGAAGGATGGGGGTATATTCATTTTGTCATTCCGTTTGCAACACATCGAAATATCCATTTCCGACCCTATAAAGTATATATATTCTTGATCAGCGTAAAAATCTAAGACGATCTAGCCATGTCCGTCCGTCTGTCCGTCTGTCTGTTGAAATCACGCTACAGTCTTTAAAAATAGAGATATTGAGCTGAAATTTTGCACAGATTCTTTTTTTTGTCTATAAGCAGGTTAAGTTCGAAGATGGGCTATATCGGACTATATCTTGATATAGCCCCCATATAGACCGATCCGCCGATTTAGGGTCTTAGGCCCATAAAAGACACATTTATTATCCGATTTTGTTGAAATTTGGGACAGTGAGTTGTGTTAGGCCCTTCGACATCCTTTGTCAATTTGGCTCAGATCGGTTCAGATTTGGATATAGCTGCCATATAGACCGATCCTCCGATTTAGGGCCTAAGGCCCATAATAGCCACATTCATTATCCGATTTTGCTGAAATTTGGGACAGTGAGATGTGTTAGGCCCTTTGACATATTTCTTCAATTTGATCTAGATCGGTTCAAATTTGGATATAGCTGCCATATAGACCGATCCTCCGATTTATGGTGTTAGGCCCATAAAATGCTCATTTTTTGCCCGATGTCCCCGAAATTGGGAACAGTGAGTTAAGTTAAGCCCCTTGACATACTTCTGCAATATCGCACAGATCGGTCCAGATTTGGATATAGCTGCCATATAGACCGATATCTAGCTTTTAGGTTTTGGGGCCATAAAAGACGCATTTATTGTCCGATGTCGCTGAAATTTGAGACAGCGGGTTTGGTTGGGCTCTTCGACGTCCTTCTTCAATTTTGCCCAGATCGGTCCAGATTTGAATATAGCTGCCATATAGACCGATCTCTGGATTTAAGGTTTAGGGCCCATAAAAGAGGCATTTATTGTCCGATTTCGCCGAAATTTGGGACAGTGCTTAGTGTTAGACTCTTCGACATGTTTATGCAACTTGGCCCAAATCGGTTCAGATTTGGATATAGCTGCCATGTAGACCGATATCTCGATTTAAAGTCTTGGCCCCATAAAAGTCGCATTTATAATCCGATTTCACTGAAATTTGACACAGTGACTTATGTTCGGCTTTTCGACATCCGTGTCGTATATAGTTCAGATCGGTATGAGGTATGAAATTTTCACCGAATTTTGATGAAAGGTGGTTTACATATATACCCCAGGTGGTGGGTATCCAAAGTTCGGCCCGGCCGAACTTAACGCCTTTTTACTTGTTTTTATTTTTATTATTTTCAACAACTGTGTTATATACAATAATATAAACCGATCTGGGGTCTTGACTTCTTTAGCCTCTAGATGGCGCAATTATTATCTGATTTGGCTAAAATTTTGTATGAGGTGTTTTTTATTATTTTCAACAACTGCGCCAAGTATGGTTCAAATCGGTTCATAATCTCATATAGCTGTCATATAAACCGATCTTGAATCTTGACTTCTTGAGCCACCAGAGGGCGCAATTCTTATCCGATTTGTATGAAATTTTCCACGAAGTATTTTGTTATGATTTCCAACAACTGTGCCAAGTATGTTTCAAATCGGTCTTTAACCTGATATAGCTGTTATATAAACCGATATGGGGTCTTGACTTCGTGGACCTTTAGAGGGCGCAAATCCTATACGATTTCGCTGAAATTTTGCATGACGCATTTCGTTATGACTTTCAACAATTGTGCCAAGAATAGTTCAAATCGGTTCATAACCTGTTACAGCTGCCATATAAACCAATCTGTGTTCTAGACTTCTTGAGCCTCTATAGGGAGCAATTATTATCTGATTTGGATGAAATTTTATATAACGGCTTCGGCCATGACCATCAACATACGTATCAAATATGGTCTGAATCGGTCAATAACCTAATACGGCTTCTCTGTAAAACGATCACCCTTTTTTACTTTTTGAGCCCCTACAGGGCGAAACCCTAATTCGATTTGGCTGAAATTTTACACAATGACTCTACTGTGGTCTCCAACATTCATTCCATTATGGTCCGAATCGGACCATAACTTGATATAGCTCCAATAGCATAGCAATTCTTTTCTTTTATCCTTTCCTTTCCTTTATTTGCCTAAGAAGAGACACCGGGAAAAGAACTCGACAAATGCGATCCATGGTGGAGGGTATATAAGATTAGGTCCGGCCGACTTACTTGTTTTATAGTTCCTATGTAAATTGGCAGCCACCGTAGCGCAGAGGTCACGACACCACTTAGTAGTACTAGGATGGAAAAACTTTGGCGTTATTATTATAAAATACTAGCTGACCCGGGACCGCTCCGCTGCGTATTCTTTTACTTTATATGGAACAAAAGTTTCCTTGGAATATTTATTTTGGACAATTAAAGAGCTTTTAGTGAAATACCATGCTAACTTGACTAACAGTTTAACAATATAAGTGCCTTTATCTGAATCCCATATGATCTTTATTGGTCTACGAATTTAAGTTTGGATGTAAGGTGTACTCCATTCTTAAAATACTTCATTTCAGCACGATATTCTCATGATGTCTGATTTAGTGGTGTTTTCGGGCGAAAGGTGGTCCCCTAGATACTTGGCCCTGAAAAAATATCAGCATCGTGTTCCTCGTTCAAATACCATTTATTGAACCCCATATTGCCATTGGTTTAGGGGAGTTTACACAGTGAGGCGTCCCCAAACACATGGCCCCAAAATTGGTTATCAAATTCGTTTTCTAATCTCAAGAACCTTTCATTTGAGCCATATATTGACATGGTCGAAAAATGTTTACCCTTTGGGGTGTGTTTTGGGAAAGGGGCGATGCCCTAAATACATGGTCCTATATTTGGATATGAAATTCGTATTCTACTCCCAAATACCTTTATTTGAGCCCCATATTGCGATGGTCACAAAAAAATTCCTGCTTGTGGGATATTTTGGGAAAGGGGTAGACCCACAGAAAATTGGTCCCTATAATGGGTATCAATTCTTGCTCTATCCCCCAATACCTTTCATTTAAGCTCCACATTGACATGGTCGTTAAATATGACCGATTTAGGGGTGTTTTGAGGATTGGGGTAGTCCCCCAAACCCTAAGCCCGGAAAATATATCAGCAACGTGCTTTATTCTCATATATCTTTATATCATTTATTCGAACCCCATATTGCCATTGACCTCAAAATTGGATATCAAATTCGTTTACTAATCTCAATTAAACTCCTTACTGCAAAAGTCAGCAAATATGTCCGGTTTGGGGTATTGGCCCCAAAAGCTCTACTCTCTTTACGACTCAAATTGTCGTGGTGAGCAAATATGTCCTATTTTGGTGGTGGGACGTCCCATAGACAGTTGGCTCCGAGTGTTGATGACAGATCCATGGTCAACTCCCAAGTACCTTTAATTTGAACACCATATTTCCATAGTCGGCAAACATGACCGGCTTGGGGGTGTTTTGGGGTTGGCTTTAAAAATATATATCGGATTCGTGTTTTACTCTAAAAATCCTCTTATTTGAGCCTCATATTGCAATAGTCAGACAATAATTCCTATTTGGGTGGTGTTGTGGGGGTGGAGTGGCCCCATAGACACTTTTCCCAAATATTGATACCAGATTCGTGCTTTACTCCCAAAGACCTTTCATTTGAGCCCCATATTGCTATGGTCGTAGATTTGTCCCCTTTGGGGAATGTTTTTGGTAAGAGGCGGCCCCCCAAACACTTGGTCCCATATTCGGATATCAGATTCGAATACTACACTCAAATACTTTTTATTTAAGCCCTATATTCCCATGGTTAGTAAATAAGTCCTGTTTGGGGGGTGTTTTGGGGAAGGGGTGGACCTCCAGAAACGTGTTCCCACATTTGGATATTAGATTCGTATTCTACTCGCAAATACCTTTCATTTGAGTCGCATATTGCCATGGTCGGTAAATATGTCCGAATTAGGGGTGTTAACACTTGGTCCGACAATTGGATATTGATACATTTTCTTATCCTAAATACCTTTCATTTGAGTCCCATATTGGTGTGATTGGTGTAAATATATGTTTAGGATGCTTTAGGGTGGGGCGGCTCCCTAGGTACCCCATTCGAAATTGTAATATCATATTTTTATTTTTAGGGTACTACATGAGAGCAAACAAAATTTCGCTTAAATCGCACGAACCAACTCCGAGATAGGGCGTTTCTGAAAATTAGGGTAAGGGGGAGGGTCCGCCCCCCCCCCCTTTCAGATATCAAAAAATGTAGTACCCTATTTTCACCACGGGATCATTTTACACCATATGTGGGTCTATAAGAAACACACAAACAAACAAACAAACCTACGTTCACCTTAGATAATATGTCATTATTTTTTGACAACTTGTATGCTGTGGTATAAGTATATATTTTCGTATGCTGTGGTATAAGGAAATATTTCCGAAATATATTCCGCATGTGCGGAAGGACTTTTCTCCAAGGATATCGGCATGTAAAAGTTATTAAAAACGATACCTAAAAATAAAGTAGTTATTAGTTTAGGAATGAGCTTACCTTTCTGGTTATTTGGTAATCAGACTTTTTGCTGGGAACACATAATGAAAAGGTATAGAGAAAGCGAAAGAAGTTGCTTGGAAAATAACGGCACAAAATAACTTTTTGTAATTGTTGGTGGCTGCTAGACTACACGTCAGTCGGAGATGGTTAAGCCTGCCTACAAAAGTCGCTTTTGCTATACAATTTCTCTGAAATTTGATGAAAGGAGTTGTTTAAAGTCTCCCGTCATACCTTCCAAATATGGTTTAAGACCGATCTTCCAAGTTAGAGTCTAATACTTTACATGGGCTGAAAATAATTCGGATATATTGCCAGATTTTGCTTAAACTTATATAAAAGTTCTAGGCGCCTGAATCAAATATGATTAACGCAAGGACGGACGCTATTGATTTTGGTAAAAATCGGTACAGATTTAGATATAGCTCCCATATCTACGTATCGTCCAAATTACACTTAAATCGACGTAATTACTAAAATTTTTAACCGATCTGCACAAAATTATAAAGGCGCTTTTTATGTGGCCGGTCTATATGGCAGCTATATCCAAATCTGGACTGTTTTGACCCAATTAGCAGTAAAATGCCGAAGAGTCTAACACAACCTACAGTCCCAAATTTCGGAGAAATCGGACAATAAATGCGCCTTTTATGGACAAAAAACCTTAAATCGAGACATCGGTCTATATGGCAGCTATGTCCGAATCTCGACCGATTTGGCCCAAATTGAAGAATGATATCAAGGGTCCTAACACAAATCCCTGTCCCAAATTTTGGCGATATCGGACAAAAAGTGCTCCTTTTATGGGCCCAAAGCCTTAAATCGAGAGATCGGTTTATACGGCAGCTATATCCAAATCTGAACCGATATGAGCCAAATTGAAGAATGATATCAAGGGTCCTAACACAACTCCCTGTCCCAAATTTCATAGTAATCGGTCAATAAGTGCGCCTTTTATGGTCCCAAAACCTTAAATCGAGAAATCGGTCTATATGACAGCTATAACCAAATATGGACCGATCTAAGCCAAATTGAAGATGATTGTCGAAGGGCCCAACATAACTCACTGTCCCAAATTTTGGCGACATCGGACAATAAATGCGCTTTTTATGGGCCCAATACCTTAAAACGAGAGATCGGTCTATATGGCAACTATATCCAAATCTGAACCGATATGAGCCAAATTGAAGAAAGATGGCGGAGGTCCTAACACAACCAATTGTCTCAAATTTTGGCAAAATCGGATAATAAATGCGCCTTTTATGGGCGCAAGAAATTAAATCGAGAAATCGGTCTATATAGCAGCTATATCCAAATCTCGACCGATTTGGGCCAAATTGAAAATTGACATCGGAGGGCCTTACACAACTCATTGTCTTCAGTTTCAGCAAAATCGAATAATAAACGTGGCTTTTATGGGACTAAGACCCTAAATCGGCGGATCGGTCCAGATGATACCTACATCCAAATCTGGACCGATCTGGGCCAAATTGAAGAAGGATGTCGAAGGGCCTAACACAACTCACTGTCACAAATTTTAGCAAAATCGGATATTAAATGTGGCTTTTATGGGCCTTAGACCCTAAATCGCCGGATCAGTGTATATGGTGGCTATATCAAGATATAGTCCCATATAGCCCATCTTCGAACTTAACCAGCTTACGGACAAAAAAAAAGAAGCTGTGCAAAGTTTCAGCTCAATGTCTCTATTTCTAAAGTTTGTAGCGTGATTTCAACAGCCGGACGGACGGACATGGCTAGTTGGTCATGGATTTTTGCGCTGATCAAAAATATTCATACTATATAGGGTCGGAAATAGATATTTCGATGTGTTGCCATCGGTATGACAAAATGAGTATACCCCCATCCTTGGGTGGTCGGTATAACAATTTGGCACTAAAGCTTCTCTTATGACTCTTCTGGTCAAGGGTACATTTCATAGAAATCTTCCAATTCACTTCACTTTTAGAGCTTTTCCTAAGGCATTTATGGCTAAATACAAATTATGGCCAAAATCCGCCCATAAACGAAAGGTGCAATTTTGCCGCTCTCTAGTTTGTGTGCAATTTTTTTCTTGCGTAGAGTTATTGTGTGCCACCACATAATCGCAGTTTTGATTATGTCACTAAATATTCACCACTTATATTCCATTCAAAAGATTATTTGAAACAAAGATTCACAACATGTTGATAAGACTTGAGACGTGAACTTCGTTGTTAACAATCGTTTAGGTTAAGGCTATATTTGATGATAAGAAAAACTGCTGGCGAGCCATTCAGATGCAACGATTCTTGCTATTCGGTTTCCATCTGCAAGCGACAATGATTGTACATCGATCGTCAACAATTATTTATTTGTTAATAGTTTTTGGAATTTTTAATGTGGCCTTTTGTGTAAGTGATTCAATAATATGAACATCCTGTGTCTATACACTGTATCTTATGGTCTTATTGTTTATAATCAGCTTTGTCCCGAAGACACAATTGCTTTCGATCGTGAGTGTTATTCAATAGTACGAGTGGGTTGCCCCCAAAGTAAGTGTTTTTCAAATTTTTGTAAATAAATTCGGTGTATTAATTCGTTGAATATTCTCTACTTGCAATTTGCCATCGAAGACTATTTGCTTATCCACCATGAATGCTGCTCTGAAGTATGTGTGCATAATTGTGTGGGTGAGAACTGCTGGAATTGTTGTATGCCAAGGGAAGTAGCTCCAGTCTCGCATCAGCAAAGTTACACAAACCCAACTGCAATAATACCGAGTCCTAGCACTTCGATCGGTTCTACGGCTCAAACATCCCAATGTCAAAATTGTGCCACAGGATGTTGCAATAATGGAGTCTGCACTCAAACTCAACTGTGTTCCAACTGCGCAAACACTTGTGGAAATTGTCAGACAAACTGTAACCAAGCCGGTCAGACGTGCTGTAACCAAAATTGTCAAACATGTACTAACCAACCCTGTGGAAATTGTCAGACAAACTGTAACCAAGCCGGCCAGACATGCTGTAACCAAAACTGTCAAACATGTACTAACCAACCCTGTGGAAATGGTCAGACAAACTGCAACCAAGTTGGCCAGACATGCTGTAACCAAAACTGTCAAACATGTTCTAACCAACCCTGTGGAAATGGTCAGACAAACTGTAACCAAGCCGGCCAGACATGCTGTAACCAAAACTGTCAAACCTGTACTAACCAACCCTGTGGAAATGGTCAGACAAACTGTAACCAAGCCGGCCAGACATGCTGTAACCAAAACTGTCAAACATGTACTAACCAACCCTGTGGAAATGGTCAGACAAACTGTAACCAAGCCGGCCCGACATGCTGTAACCAAAACTGTCAAACATGTTGTAACCAACCTTATCCAAGTCCACCAACAATTCCACCACCAATTCCACCACATATTCCACCCAATTATCCAGTTCCCACAAGGCCACCACCGACATCTGCTCCGACACTACCACCTACAACACAACCACCTGTTCCATTAACTAGATGTCCCAGTGGAACCATCCTCGTCGGTGTTGTCTGCCAACCTCTGTACTGTCCTTGGGGCACTAGAATGGAGGATAACAAGTGCATTCAAATTGTCTGCCCAGACGGAACGCACTGGGATGGCGATAAGTGTGCCGTGATCACTCCAATTGTCCACAACATCACAACCCACCATCATTTCGTAACGCACTTAAACTCTTCATCGCATCCTATCATTATACCCAACAACAATAACATCCCAATAAATATTTCTCTTAACCTGGCAGGACAGCAATGTTGCGATAACGAGGTGGTCACAGCTGCACCAAAACCATCAGATCGGTGTTGCACTATAAAGACCCCAAGAGCTTGCGCACCTTCTGATAAACAATGGAAATGCTCCAGTCGTCAATATAAAGCTTGTGGTGACTTTTGTACTAAGCCAACAATATATCTAACACCTCCTAAGATATACGAAAAGCAAAATGTTATTGTCATGCCACCAACTTATATCTATGGACAGAGAGAAGGTATTGTTGCCCCCAATGACAATTCGCATCGATGTTTCGTTAGTAAGCGCCCGCCGTAGATCAGTTGGTAGCGATCTAGGCGAATGTCGTACACTCCGAGAGATTTGTTAGGAAAAAAGAAGTAAGAGCGTGTTAAGTTCGGCCGGGCCGAATCTTATATACCCTCCACCATGGTCGCATCTGTCGAGTTCTTAACGCAGTATCTATTTTTAGGCAAACAAAGAATAATGAATAAGGACGGAGGAGGAGGAGCTATATCAAGTTCGATTCGGGGCTCAAGAAGCAAAATCGGGAGATTGGTTTATATGGGAGCTGCATCAAGCTATAAATTGATTCGGACCATATTGCACAGGTGTTGAAGGCCACGAGAGGAGCCGTTGTATAAAATTTCTGCCAAATGGGATGAGAATTGCGCTCTCTAAAGGCTCAAGAAGTCAAAACCCATGATCGGTTTGTGCGGCAGCTATATCAGATAATGAACCGATTTGGAGCATACTTCGCACAGTTGTTGGAAGTGATATCAAAACACTATGTGCAAAATTTCAGTCAAATCGGATGAGAATTGCGCTCTCTATAGGCTCAAGAAGTCAAGACCCATGATCGGTTTATATGGCAGCTATATCAGGTTATAGACCGATTTGGACCATACTTCGCACAGTTGTTGGAAGTGATATCAAAACACTATGTGCAAAATTTCAGTCAAATCGGATGAGAATTGCGCTCTCTATAGGCTCAAGAAGTCAAGACCCAAGATCGGTTTATACGGCAGCTATATCAGGTTATGGACCGATTTAAACCATACTCAGCACAGTTGATGGAAGTTATAATAAAATACCTCATGCTAAATTTCAGCCAAATCGGACGAGAATAGCGCCCTCTAGAGGCTCAAGAAGTCAAGACCCAAGATCGGTTTGTATGGCAGCTATATCAAAACATGGACCGATTTGGCCCATTTATAATCCCAACCGACCTACACTAATAGGAAGTAGTTGTGCAAAACTGGCTAGCTCTACTCCTTCGAAAGTTAGCGTGCTTTCGACAGACAGACGGACGGACGGACAGACAGACAGACGGACGGACGGACAGACGGACGGACAGACAGACGGACGGACGGACAGACAGACGGACGGACAGACAGACGGACGGACAGACAGACGGACGGACAGACAGACGGACGGACAGACGGGCGGACATGGCTAGTTTGACTTATTGTAAAATGTCACGACGATCAAGAATATATAGACTTTATGGGGTCTTAGACGCATATTTCGAGGTGTTACCCTCCTATGGTGGAGGGTATAAAAAGCAAAAATGTTAGCTGTAATAAAAAGACTTAAAAATTGCTTTGGAAAGTTGTAAAAAATACTCCATGTCTTTCGGTCTCGGGTATCGATTCCAAAAACAGTTACCACGTCATAGTTAAATAAAAAAATCATAAATAGGACCATTAACCTCAAAACAAATCACTTAAAAATTAACATATTCTTCTTCTTCCTGCTTTCAGATGGTTATGATTGCTCTGGATGCAGCCAGAGCATTGGCCAAAGGTGTTCTAGGTATTGTAGCCGCTATATTTGCCCATCGCTCAGCTGTTCTTATCTTAGTCAACAACAATTTTGTCTAAGTTATCCCCAATCTCTTGGTTGTCTGGAACAAAACGGTTGCTATGACCAGAGCTGGTGTACATCCGGTGTAAATATGGGCTTTTAAAAACGTGCGCTGGACAATGAACCCACCTACAATCAATATATATATGTATAGATAAGTTGCTCAACAATTATAGCCCCTGGCATGGTGTTACGGCATGAGCCCCATTAAGGCCGGTAACGGCGAACATAGCAGCAGCCCTTACTACAAATTTCAATTTGACTGCGGGCTTTGGATTTAAATTTTTAACCATTTTAACTTGGCTTACATTAAACTTGCTTTTACCTTGTCTATAGGTACAGGGACATCAATTTGAACTCTTCGAAAAGTGTTTAAATGCAGTCATTTCATCATTATTAACCCCTTGAGGACGAAGACTTAACCGCTCGATAAAGTTTTGATTAGTCCTATTTACTAACTAAAGAGTCGCCGAAATGGTGAAAATGTTGCTCCTTCTATGTAAACTATAATGGGGCGTGTACACTGGCTTACAAAAGTTAGTATGCACCTATGTAACCTAAAAATGCCTTTATAAATAAACAACAACTATTTGTCTATTGAAACTGCTAAATGAAACGTTTTTTTTTTCGATAAAAACCAGTAAAGGTATGCAAAAGTCGGGCCGTGCCGACTTTATAATACCCTACACCTAGGACAAAGTGGGAGCTATATCCAATTCTGAACCAATTTTGATGGGCCTCGGTGAATGTTTTCAGATGGGTTGTTAAATAATCCCTCTCAAATTTCGAGCAAATATGTTCCAACTGTAATAAATACGGTTGACCAATGACAACATTATTGCAAATTATCCAAAATCTGACGAACATATATATGGCAGCTACATTTAAATCTGAACCGATTTCAAGTAAACTCCTTAAATATTGTGGTAGGCATCGAGGAAAGAGTTGTGCACATTTTTGTGCAATATTGGTCAAAAATTTCAATAACCCATCAAATACCCACCCCCAAAGGAGGGGCGTATATTTGTTTTGTCATGCCATTTGCAACACATCAAAATATCCATTTCCAACCCCATAAAGTATATATTTTCCTGATCAGCGTAAAAATCTTAGAAGATCTAGCCATGTCTGTTCGTCTGTCTATTGAAATCACGCTGCAGTTTTTGTAAAAAGAGATATTGAGCTGAAACTTTGCACAGATTCTCTTTTATACCCTTCACCATAGGATGGGGGGCATACTATGGGTTGCCCAAAAAGTAATTGCGGATTTTTCATATAGTCGGCGTTGACAATTTTTTTCACAGCTTGTGACTCTGTAATTGCATTCTTTCTTCTGTCAGTTATCAGCTGTTACTTTTAGCTTGCTTTAGAAAAAAAGTGTAAAAAAGTATATTTGATTAGAGTTCATTCAAAGTTTTATTAAAAATGCATTTACTTTCTTTTAAAAAATCCGCAATTACTTTTTGGGCAAACCAATAATTTCGTTATGCTGTTTGTAACTACTCGAAATATTAGTCTGAGACCCCATGAAGTATATATAAATATATTCTTTATCGTCGTGACATTTTACGTCGATTTAGCCATGTCCGTCCGTCTGTCCTTGCGTCCGTTCGTCCGTCCGTCCGTCCGTCCGTCTGTCTGTTAAAAGCATGCTAACTTTTGAAGGAGTGAAGCTAGCTGCTTAAAATTTTGAATAAATACTTCTTATTAGTGTAGGTCGATTGGGATTGTAAATGGGCCATATCGGTCCATGTTTTGATATAGTTGCCATATAAACCGATCTTGGGTCTTGACTTCTTGAGCCTCTAGAGGCCGCAATTTTCATCAGATTTGACTAAGCTAATTTTTCATATGGTGTTCTGGTACTACTTTCAACAACTGCTCCAAGTATGGTTCAAATCGGTCTATGTTTTGATATAGCTGCCATATAAACCGATCTTGGGTCTTGACTTCTTGAGCCTCTATAGGGCGTAATTCTCGTCCGATTTAACTGAAATTTTACACGTAGTGTTTTGGTGTCACTTCCAACGACTGTGCTTAGTATGATTTAAATCAGTTCATAATCTGGTATAGCTGTCATATAAACCGTTCTAGGATCTTGACTTCTTGAGCCAATAGAGCGCGCAATTTTTATCCCATTGGGTGGAAATTTTCCATTAGGTGTTTTTCTATGATTTTCAACAACTGTGCTAAGTATGGTTGAAATCGGTCCATAACCTGATATAGCTGCCATACAAACCGATCTCCCAGTTTGACTTTTTGAGCCTCTGGAGGGCGAAATTATTACTCGATTTTCCTGAAATTTTGGAGATGGTGTTCTATGAGTGTTCTAGGGGCGGCTGGAAGCGAGCGTCAGAACTTGAAGCAAGCGCCTCGCTTGAGTGCTTTTAGTGACGTCACAAAAAGCACTTAATGGCAAATTTTGTAAAGATCGGACCAAAATTGTGCCTTCTACAGCCTTAATAGGTCAAATCGGACGAAAGTTATATATGGGAGCTATATCTAAATCTGAAGCGATTTAGATGAAATTTTGCACACATATTGGAACGTCACACGAAACAATTCATGCCAAATTTGGTAGAGATCGCACCAAAATTGTGGCTCCTACAGCTTTAAAAGTGCATATCGGATGAAAGATATATATGGGAGCTATAATCAAAAATCAACAGTATTAGTCCTTGGACCAAGAAAGACACTTGAGCAAAATTTTGTGAAAATCGGACAACAAATGCGACCTGTACCTTGATTGCAAGATTATATGGACAGACAGACAGATTGCTAAATCGAATTTGGAAGGGATTCTCAGCCGTTCCGTACACTTATCGATGGGTCAAGCCCTTTTCCTTCTTAGCGTAGCAGGTTACGTTCGAAGATGGGCTATATCGGACTATATCTTGATATAGCCTCCATACAGACCGATCCGCCGATTTAGGGACTAAGACCCATAAAAGCCACATTTATTATCCGATTTTGTTGAAATTTGGGACAGTGAGTTGTGTTAGGTCATTCGACATCCTTCTTCAATTTGGCCCTAATCGGTTCAGATTTGGATATAGCTGCCATATAGACCGATTCGCCGATTTAGGGTTTTAGGTCCATAAAAGCCACATTTATTATCCGATTTTGTTGAAATTTGGAACAGTGAGTTGTGTTAGGCCCTTTGACATCCTTTTTCAATTTGGCCCTAATCGGTTAAGATTTGGATATAGCTGCCATATAGACCGATCCGCCGATTTAGGGTTTTAGGACTATAAAAGCCACATTTATTATCCGATTTTGTTGAAATTTGGGACAGTGAGTTGTGTTAGGCCCTTTGACATTGTTCTTCAATTTGACCCTAATCGGTTAAGATTTGTATATAGCTACCATATAAACCGATTTCTCGATTTAAGGTTTTGGGCCCATAAAATGAGCATTTATTGTCCGATGTCACCGAAATTTGGGACAATGAGTTAAGTTAAGCGCCTTGACGAACTTCTGCAATATCGCACAGATCGGTTCAGATTTGGATATAGCTGCCATATATTTAGATCGATATCTCGGTTTTAGGTTTTGGGTCCATAAAAGGCGCATTTTATGTCCGATGTTGGTGAAATTTGAGACAGTGAGTTTAGATAGGCTCTTTGACGTCCTATTTCAATTTGGCCCAGATTGGTCCAGATTTGAATATAGCTGTCATATGGACCGATCTCTCGATTTAAGGTTTTGGGAACAAAAAAGGCGCTTTTATTGTCCAATTTCGCCGAAATTTGGGACAGTGTTTTGTGCTAGGCTCTTCGACATTTTTCTGCAACTTGGGCCATATCGGTCCCGATTTGGATATAGCTGCCATGTAGACCGATATCTCGATCTAAAGTCTTGACCCCATAAAAAGGCGCATTTATAATCCGATTTCACTGAAATTTGACACAGTGACTTATGTTAGCCTTTTCGACATACATGTCATATATGGTTCACCGAACTTTGATGAAAGCGTGTCTTACATATATACCCGAGGTGGTGGGTATCCAAAGTTTGGGCCGGCCGAACTTAACGCCTTTTTATTTGTTTCTTTGTTAGGACATATTTGAAAGCGGGTTTTAGGAGATTTATTTTTTAGTAAGACGGCTACTCAGGATCGAATTCAGTTCGGCTAAATATCTCCAAATCACCTACACAAAGAGACACTTTTTACTGAAGTAAAAATATATTCTATATCCTCATCATGACTTTGCTATTTTCTAGTGTATCATCAAAATTATCTTTCATCACAACAATCAGTTGGTTTACTTGCAAAAAAAAAAAAAAAATTCATCACCAAAAGGGTGATTTTTTTGAGGTTAGGATTTTCATGCATTAGTATTTGACAGATCACGTGGGATTTCAGACATGGTGTCAAAGAGAAAGATGCTCAGTATGCTTTGACATTTCATCATGAATAGACTTACTAACGAGCAACGCTTGCAAATCATTGAATTTTATTACCAAAATCAGTGTTCGGTTCGAAATGTGTTCATTCACCGTAACGTTGCGTCCAACAGCATCTTGAAAAAATACGGTCCAATGATTCCACCAGCGTACAAACCACACCAAACAGTGCATTTTTCGGGATGCATGGGCAGTTCTTGAACGGCTTCTGGTTGCTCTTCACTCCAAATGCGGCAATTTTGCTTATTTACGTAGCCATTCAACCAGAAATGAGCCTCATCGCTGAACAAAATTTGTCAAAATTTGAACACATTTCGAACCGAACACTGATTTTGGTAATAAAATTCAATGATTTGCAAGCGTTGCTCGTTAGTAAGTCTATTCATGATGAAATGTCAAAGCATACTGAGCATCTTTCTCTTTGACACCATGTCTGAAATCCCACGTGATCTGTCAAATACTAATGCATGAAAATCCTAACCTCAAAAAAATCACCCTTTACAATACAGCAGATTGTTTACGACATCTCATCATTCCCAGGAGATTTGGTTTTTTTTTTGCCATATTTTCTTGTTAACATTTTACCCACACTTATTCGATACAATTTGTTTTTGTAGCATTTCTCTTCTTAATGTGCTAAAATTTGTGAGAATAAGAAAATAAGGTTTGAAAATAAGAAAAAAAAAAATCAAAAGGTCATTTGAGGGCAACATGGTTTTATTTAAAGCACAAATGGGAAAAAGGAAAATTGGGATCATGTGATTGCATCAGTTTGTCAGCATTGTCTCAAATTTCTAAGAAAGGTCAGCGGAAATGGTAGACTATTTCCAAACCAAAGAAATTTGATATTTTTATACCCACCACCATAGGAATGGGGTATACTAATCTAGTAATTTCGTTTGTAGCAACTCAAATATCGACCTGAGACCCAAATCGTGTCATAACCTGATATCGCTGACATATAAACCGATTTGGGATCTTGACTTCTTGAGCCTCTTTAGGGCGCAATTATTATCCGATTTGGATGAAATTTTGTGCAATGGTTCCTGCCATGACAATATACGTGTCAAATATGGTCGGAATCGGTCTATGGCCTGAAACATCACCCATATAAACCGATCTCCCTATTTTATATCTTGAGCCCCTAAAGATTGCAATTCTCCTAATCGGACCGAAACTTGATACAGCCCCAATAGCACATTATTTCTTATCTTTTATCATTTTTTTGCCTGAAAAGAAATACCGGGAAAAGAACTCGGCAAATGCAATCCCAGGTGGAGGGTATATAAGATTTGGCCCGGGTGAACTTAGAACTCTGTTTACTTATTTTATTCCACATACCAAACTTCTGTCAAAACAGCAAAAATTAAAGCTTCTAGGAACCGAATTAGCATGATACGGAGACCGGTTTATATGGGAGCTATATCAGGTTATAGACCGATTTGGTGCATTTTTCGGAAGTCATAGCAGAACATCGCATGCAAAATTTCAGCCAAATCGAACAAAAATTACGGCTTCCAGCAGCTAAAGAAAACAAATCAGGAGACGGGTTTATATGGAAAGTATATCAGATTCTTGACCAATTTGGACTGCACTTGACACAGTTGTTGAAAGTAATAACATAACACTATATGCGATATTTCAGCCAAATCGGACAAAAATTGTTGCTGCCAGGGGCTAAGAAAACAACCCGGCCCGCTTCGCTCCGCCTTCTTTTACTTTCTAATATCTTTTTAGGGTGGGGGTACTTCGCCCTGAATGCGGATATCGAATTCGTAGCCTATGACGCTTAATCCTGGAGAGAACATCGGACAAAGCGGTGTTTATCCGCTCTTAATGTTGGCGACATTTGCGATGTACAATGTCATGCATCGTCATTTAACAAATTTTCCTCAAAGAAGTGTAGAAACTGCGGGACGCAGTTCGGACTCGACTATAAAAAAAGGTCCCTGGTTACTTGGACCCAAATGCTAATACCATATTCGTTTTCTGTTCTCCAATACCTTTCATTTGATACCCTAATTGTGCCCATCGGACCACTTTCGCATATGGATGGCGTTTTTGGGGTAAGGAGGAGCGTCCACCTCCATCCGGTATCTAAAAATTATATAGCCTATGTTTCCTTCCAGACACACGTACACAATCTATGAAAATTTTAAGAAAATCGTTTTAGCCAAGTGTCATGATGTGTCCTAACGGCGTTTTTGAGGGGTGGCGTGACCCCCTATACTTCTATCTGATTTTGTATGTTAGATTCGAAATCTACTCCCGAATACCTTTCATTTGAGCCCCATATTGAAATTAACGTCCAATATGTGTGTTTGGGGGGGAGTTTTGGGGTTGGGGCGGCACAATGGGTATTTAGACTCAAATTTTAATACCACATTCGTATTCTACTCTTCTATACCTTTTATTTGATATGTATATTGTCCCGATCGGTCCACTTTTGTTTTTGGTTTGTGTTTTTGGCATAAGAAGGAGAGTCCTTCCCCCTCCCCATGCCGAAAAATTATATAGCCTATGTTTCCTTCCAGGCTAACCTATAAAATATGCGAAAATTTCGAGATAATTGGTTCTGCCGCTTTTCAGTCTATACGGAATGAACCAATCAAATCCCATATATCCGTGATTGGCTAATGTTTGGGCATTTTTGTGGGAGTGGGGTGACCCCCTATACTTCGACCAGATTCGTTATCCACTCTTGCATACTTTTCATTTTAAACCCATGTTGTCCTTCTCAGTTCACTTTTGATTTTGGGTGGTATTTTTGGGGTTACGGTGGAGGGTCTGCCCCTTCCGGCATTAATAAATTATAAAGCTTATTCCTAATTCCCGATCATATTCGTAATCTACTTCCGAAAACCTTTCATTTGAGTCCCATATTGTCATGACCGTCAAATAAACCTATTTTTAGGGTTTTTGGGGCTGGGCGGCCACCCAAGTACTTGGACTCAACTTTTATTATGAAATTCGTACTCTACTCTTGAATACCATTCATTTGAATTCCATATTGTCCTGATCGGTCCAATTTTATTCTTAGGTTGTATTTTTGTGGTAAGGGGAAGGGTCCGACCCCTACCGATATCAAAAAATTATAAAGCCTATGTTTCCCTCCAGACCAACCTACACAATCTGTGAAAAAGTAATCGGTTCAGTCGTTTTTTGAGTCTATACGGAACAAACAAACAAACCGACAAACAAACAAACACAAATTGAATCTCTTATATATAACAAGTAAAAAGGCGTTAAGTTCGGCCGGGCCGAACTTTGGATACCCACCACCTCGGGTATATATGTAAACCACCTTTCATCAAAATTCGGTGAAAATTTCATACCTTATGTCCCATATCAGTTACATCAAAATAGGTTCCGATTTGGATCAAATACTAATAAATATACTAGCTAAATCTAAAAATAAACCGATCTTAACTATATACGACACGGATGTCAAAAAGCCTAATGTAAGACACTGTGTCAAACTTCAGTGAAATCGGATTATAAATGCGCCTTTTATGGGGCGAATACTTTAAATAGAGATATCGCTCTACATGGCAGCTATATCCAAATCTGGACCGATTTGGGTCAAGTTGCACAAAAATGTCGAAGAGCCTAATACAAAGCACTATCCCAAATTTCGGCGAAATTGGACAATAAATGCGCCTTTTATGGGGCCAAGACTTTAAATCGAGATATCGGTCTATATGGCAGCTACATCCAAATCTGGACCGATCTGTGCGATATTGCAGAAGTATGTCAAGGCCCTTAACCTAACACACTGTCCCAAATTTCGGCGACATCGGACAATAAATGAGCATTTTATGGGCCCAAAACCATAAACCAAGAAATCGGTCTATATGGCAGCTATATCCAAATCTGATCCGATCTGGACCAAGTGGAAGAAAGATGTCGAAGAGGCTAACACAACTCATTATCCCAAATTTCAGCAAAATCGATTAATAAATGTGGCTTTTATGGGCCTAACACCATAAATCGGAGGATCGGTCTATATGGCAGCTATATCCAAATCTGGACCGATCTAAGCCAAATTCATGGAGGATGTAGATGGGCCTTACACAATTTACTGTCCCAAATTCCAGCAAAATCGGATAATAAATCTGGCTTTTATGGGCCTTAGACCCTAAATCGGAGGATCGGTCTATATGGCAGCTATATCCAAATCTGGACCGATCTAAGCCAAATTAACGGAGGAAGTCGAAGGGCCTAACACAACTCACTGTCCCAAATTTCAGCAAAATCGGTTAATAAATGTGGCTTTTATGGGCCTAACACCATAAATCGGAGGATCGGTCTATATGGCAGCTATATCCAAATCTGAACCGACCTGGGCCAAATTAACGCAGGAAGTCGAAGGGCCTAACACGACCCACTGTCCCAAATTTCAGCAAAATCGGTTAATAAATGTGGCTTTTATGGGCCTTAGACCCTAAATCGGAGGATCGGTCTATATGGCAGCTATATCCAAATCTGGACCGATCTGAGCCAAATTGACGAAAGATGTTGAAGGGCCTAACACAACTCATTGTCCCAAATTTCAGCAAAATCGGATAATAAATGTGGCTTTTATGGGCCTAAGACCCTAAATCGGCGGATCGGTCTATATGGTAGCTATATCAAGATATAGTCCAATATAGCCCATCTTCGAACTTAACCTGCTTATGGACAAAAAAAGAATCTGTGCAAAATTTCAGCTCAATATCTCAATTTTTAAAGACTGTAGCGTGATTTCAACAGACAGACGGACGGACATGTCTAGATCGTCTTAGATTTTTACGCTGATCAAGAATATATATACTTTATAGGGTCGGAAATGGATATTTCGATGTGTTGCAAACGGAATGACAAAATGAATATACCCCCATCCTTCGGTGGTGGGTATAAAAATCAATTTGTTTGTTTGTTTATGTGTTCCTTATAGAATCAGAAACGGCTGAACCGATTTTCTTCAAATGACCCCGTGGTGAAAATGTGTGGTGCGATTTAAGCAAAATTTTGTGTGCTCTCATATAGTGCTCTAAAAATAAAAATTTGGTATCCAAATTTTGGGTGGGGCACCTAGGGGGGCCGCCCCACCCTAAAACCAATATGGGATTAAAATGAAAGGTAGTTAGGATAAGAAAATGTATCTGATATCCAATTGTCGGACCAAGTGTTAGGGGGACTACCCCAACCCCCAAAACACCCCTAAATCGGACATATTTACCGACCATGGTAATATGGGACTCAAATGAAAGGTATTTGCGAGAAGAATACGAATCTAATATCCAAATGTGGGATAACGTTTCTGGGGGTCCACCCTTTTCCCAAACAGGACTTATTTACTAACCATGAGAATATGGGACTTAAATAAAAGGTATTTGAGTGTAGAATTCGAATCTGATTTCCAAATATGGGACCAAGTGTTTGGGGGGCCACCTCTCACCAAAAACATCGCCCAAAGGAGACAAATTTACGACCATAGCAATATGGGCCTCAAATGAAAGGTATTCGAGATTAGAAAACGAATTATAAAACCTATTTTGGGGCCATGTATTTCGCGGACACCTCATCGTCTAAACTCCCTTCAAAATCAATGGCAATATGGGATTTAAATAAATGGTATTTGAAAGAAGAACACGATGCATATATTTTTTCAGGGCCAGGTGTCTGGGGGACCACCTCACCCCCGAAAACACCCCTAAATCAGACATCTTGAGAATATCGGGCTGAAATAAAGTATTTTAAGAATGAAGTACACCTTATATCCAAACTTAAATTCGTAGACCAGTGAAGATCATATGGGATTCAAATGGGCACTCATATTGCTAAACTGTTTTTCAAGCGATATACTATTTTCGTAGCATTGTATTTTACTAAAAGCTCTCTAATTGTCGAAAATAAATATTCCCAGGTAAATTTTGTTCCATATAAAGTAAAAGAAGGCGCAGCGGAGCCGGCCCAGGTCAGCTAGTTTTTTATATAAGATATCTAACCTTTTTATCAAACTACAATCCCAATCACCCAATCGACCTACGCTAGTAAAAATCACTTATGTCGTGGAGGGTATAAAAATACCAAGAACTTATTGTAACATATATGTAGCCATCTTCGATCATCTTTAAAATCTACTAAATGATGTTCAGTTGTCTGTCTGTTGTACCACTGTTTTTGCTACTATTGTTCAGTGCGTTCTACACTAATTTCTTCATGTGTTGAATACCCCCTTTAGTTCGGAAACAAAATATTCCTCACACCCACTAATGTATACTATTTTTTTAATAAAACAAAGATTTGTACTTTTGCAATGTTAGCGTAGAACATAAATATGAAGTGCACAAAATCACTCCAAAGGGGGCGGTTTCCTAGGCCATCATGATGGTCGAATGATGCATGCAGACTTTATCTATGCTCATAAACAACTTGCCAAAAAAACAAAAAAAAAAATATTAAATTTCAAACCCTTCTCTCAACAACACTCGGCATATGAGTCATATGGCAAAAAAAAACACATCCTTATAAAAAAACCAGCATATACAAAATTGGTTATCTAAGGGCTATGGAGAGATTTAGAATAAAATAAAAGAAAAAACCAACGTAAAACACCAAATAATTTCCAAATGAAAGGGATGAAATGGCAGCCTGCATTGCATTTCACACCACCACAACCAGCATCACAGTCATTGCGGCAGAGCCCATTTTTTAATGCTGTGCGGGCCAACAATTGTAACACCACCTCCGACATATCTTGAAATTTATTTTGGAGCAACCTCATAAATGTGAGCGCATAAAATATCCGTCCGTATCAATACCAATTACAGGAATGAAAATTGCAAAAAGGAAAGAAAAAATAAAATAAAAATTACGATTATTGTTATTGTTATGATTTTTCGCATGATGAACACTCTCCGGCATTGTGTGTCTTTGTAAAAAGGACCAACTGTTATGGTCAGCACACGGGCAATGAGAAGAGGTAGTTGTACTTGAGACCTAAAAGCAGTGTTACAGACTCTAAGATAGCAGAGATGTGGTTGGGGTAAGATTTAAGCAAGCATTCCAGGATATAATTAGAGTTGCACGTGATTCTCTTACCAAAAAAAAGGAACATGAAAAGGGCTGTTCCATTAACAATAAAAAAATAAAACATGTTCTTTTACAAGTTGATGCCTAATTGGCACAATAAACATTTACTATTTGATATGGTATTCGAAATCTAAGTGCGTCCTTAAAAATGGCATACCTCAAAGTGAGAAAATAGCATCTACTGCATTAAGATTCAAAGTGATCAATCACGTGTATGGTATTGGGTGACATATAACTCAGGATTTGAGCCAAACGCTTCAATAATAAATATTTCTTTGGCTCGTAGATCTTTGATGGAGGTATACTACTTTCATCATTCCGTTTGTAACTCATCGAAATGTTGACCTGAGATATACATATCTTGCTCGATTTTTGCTTCCAGAGCCACTGCTAGCGTATTTTTTTTTGTCGATCTTCACGAAATTTTGCATAATATTTCATTTTGTTATTCCGTTTGCAACACATCGAAATGTCCATTTCCGAACCTATCTTATATATAAAATTAGCAGGACAGGGCCCGCTCCGCTGCGCCTTCTATATAGGGAGGGGACACTTCGCGCTGAATGGGGATATCGTGCTACTGTAGCCTATGTCCGCCTATGACGCTGAACGCCTGCCCTGGCGGTGGTTACCCCCTTTTAATGCTGTCGACATTTATGAGGTACCATGAATGATCACGTAAAAAATTCTCCCCAAAGAGGTGTCGCATTGCGGCACACCGTACGGGGTCGACTATAAAAAATGCTCCTTATCGTAGATAAACCCAACTTGAATCGTAAAGCACTCACTGATGTATAGAAATTTTGCCCTGCTTTGGTTCCTTGGCAAATTTTTACTCTACTCCCAAATGTTATTCCTTTGAGCCCCATATTACTGAATTGGTAAATATTTCGGGTGTAAGGGGTATTTCGTGGGTGATCACTTGGCCATCAAAGTAAATATAAGATTCGATCTCTACTTTCAGTAACATTTCGTAAGAGTCCCATAATGGCATGATCGGTAAATAAGTTGTGTTTGAAGGTGGGGTGGACCTCAGGGTCTTTGTCCCGTAAATATCCATAAATATCCACCCCAAAATAGCTTTTATATAATAGGGTGGTATTTTGGGTTGGGGCTGCTCCCCAAACACACGGCTCTATATTGCCGTGATTGGTCTATATATCCATTTGGCGGGTTTTGGGCTGTCCCCGAGGCACCCATCTCCAACAATAGACACCATGCTTTTTTTTTTTTGTGATTTTTAGAGTGCGAAAAATTTTGAACTAATCGCATTACCAATCTCCGAGGTCTAGTATTTTTGAAATTAGGATAATGAGAAGTGCGTTTTAGGGGAGACGTTTCGATTCAAATATGCTCCATATTGCTATAGTTGGAAATAAAGTTCCGTTTAAGGGGTGATTTCGGGCGTACCCTCAAAATTGGATATCAAATTAGTTTTCTACTCTCAAGTACCTTTCAATTGAGTCCCATATTGCCATAATGGGTCAATAAATCTATTCGACGTATTTTTAGGAGGAAAAGAGCCACCTCGACTTGAACGCAAGTTTTAATGACATATTTTTAATCTAATCCCAAAATATCTTTTATTCGAACAATATATAGCCATGCTAGGCTGATATGCCGATTTGGGGGTGCGGCGACCTCCCATTACTTGGACCTAATTTTTTATGCCATATTTGTAATCTACTGTCGGATACTTTTCATTTGATATTGATAGGAACGTCGAACATTTCTGTTTAGAGAAGTTTTTGGGTTGGGCCGGCCCGCTAGGTACTTGGACCCACAATTTAATATGATTTTCATTTTCCAGTCTCCAATACCTTTCATTGGATACCCATATTGTGCCCATCAGTCCTCTTTTGGATTTAGGTGGCGTTTTTGGTGTAAGGGGGAGGATTAGCCACCATCCGATATCTAAAAATTATATAACCTATGTTTCCTTTTTTTGATTCTACGGAACAAACAAACAAACCGAGTCCCATATAGCAATGATGGGTCATATGCCCTTTTGGGGAGTTTTTGGGGGGTGGGATGACCCCCTACACTTCGATCCGATTTTGTATGCCAGATTCGTAATCTACTCCCGAATAGCTTTCATTTAAGCCCCATATTGATATGGATAACCAATTTTTCTGTTTTTAGATATTTTGGGGTTAGGGCGACTTCCTGGGTACTTTGACCCAATTTTTAATACCATATTCGTATTCTAATCTTCAATACCTTTCATTTGATATCTATATAGTCTTTATCGGTCCACTTGTGATTTTGGGTGGTATTTTTGGGAGAACGGAAAGAGTCCGCCCCCTTCCGATACCAAATTGTAAAGCATATTTCTTCTTCCTGACCATAATCGTAATCTATTCCCGAATACCTTTCATTTAAGTCCCATATTGTCATGATGGTCAAATAAACCTATTTTAAGGGGTTTTGGGGCTGGGGCGGTCCCCCAGGTACTTGGACCCAACTTTTATTATGAAATTCGTACTCTACTCTTGAATACCTTTCATCTGAATCCCATATTGTCTCGATCGGTCCACTTTTATTTTTGGATAGTACTTTTGGGGTAAGGGGGAGGGTCCGCCCCCCTCCCGATATCAAAAAATTATATTGAAATGTTGCCTTCCAGACCAATCTACACAATCTGTGAAAGTTTCAAGGCAATCGGTTCAGACGTTTTTGAGTCTATACGGAACAAACAGACAAACAAACACAAATTGAATCTCGATTAAGGTTTTTGGGCCACAAAGGTTGGGTCCAAGTACCTGGGGGGCCGTCCCAGCCCTAAAACCCCATAAAATAGATTTATTTGACGATCATGCCAATATGGGACTCAAATGAAAGTTATTCGGGAGTAGATTACGAATATGGTCAGGAACTAGGAATAGGCTTCACAATTTATTGATACGGATACGAAAACACCACCGAATATCTAAAGTGAACTGACAAAGACAATATGGGTATCAAATGAAAGTATGCGGGAGTAGATAGCGAATCTGGCATACAAAATTCATGTCGAAGTATAGAGGGTCACCCCACACCCACCAAAACGCCCGAATGGACTCATTAGCCAATGACAGATATATGGGTCTCGGCTTGTTTGTTCTGTATAGACTAAAAAACTGCTGAACCGATTACCAGATTGTGTAGGTTGGTCTGGAAGCATACATAGGCTGTATAATTCTTCGGTATCGGAAGGGGAACGGAGCCTCCCTCTTATGCCAAAAACACAACCCAAAATCAAAAGTGGACCGATCGGGACAATATGGGTATCAAATGAAAGGTATTGGAAAATAGAATACGAATATGGTATTAAAATTTGGGTCGAAGTACCCATCGGGCCAACCCAACCCCAAAACTCCCCCCAAACAAACATATTGGAGGTTCATTTCAATATGGGGCTCAAATTAAAGGTATTCGGGCGAAGATTTCGAATCTGGCATACAAAATCAGATCGAAGTATAAGGGAGTCACGCCATCCCTCAAAAACGCCAATACACCCATTATGACTATATGATACTTGGTTGAACCGATTTTCATAAAATTTTCATAGATTGTGTTTGTTCGTCTGGAAGGAAACATAGGCTATATAATTTTTAGATATCTGGTGGAGGCGGACCTTACCCCAAAAACTCCAAATGGTTCATATTTACCGGCCATGGCAATATGGGACTCAAATTAAACGGATATGGATGTGCAGCACGAATTTGATAACCATATTTAAGTCGAAACGAATGAGGTGCCATCCCTACCCTAATGAGAACAATACCCTAAGAAAGAACAATACCACCAGGAACCGTCCCGCATGGCTTTGTACCTCGCTTACATCGTCAATATTAAGAGGGGATAAACACCGCTTTGTACGATGTTCTCGCCAGGGTTCGAACGCGTTTAGCGTCATAGGCTACAATGGCACGAATTCGATATCCGCATTCAGGGCGACGTGTCCCCCACCCTAAAAGGATATTAGAGAGTTATAGAAGGCGCAGCGGAGCGGGCCCGGTTCGGTTAGTAAAGTATATATATTCTTGATAAGCGGAAAAATCTAAGACGATCTAGCCATGTTCGTCCGTCTGCCTGCTGAAATCACGCTACAGTCTTTAAAAATAGAGATATTGAGCCGAAACTTTGCACAGATTCTTTTTTTGTCCATAAACAGGTTATGTTAGAAGATGGGCTATATCGAACTATATCTTCATATATACCCCATGTACACCGATTCGCATATTTAGGGTCTTTGGCCCATAAAAGCCACATTTACTATCTGATTTTGTTGAAATTTGGAACAGTGAATCGTGGTAGGCCTTACGACATATTTCTTCAATTTGGCCCAGATCGGTCCAGATTTGGATATAGCTGCCATATAGACCGATCCTCAGATTAAGGGTGTTAGGCCCATAAAAGCCACATTTATTATCCGATTTTGCTGAAATTTGGGACGGTGTGTGATGTTAGGCTCCTCGACATCCTTTTTTAATTTGGCTCAGATCGGTCCAGATTTGGATATAGCTGCCATATAGACTGATCTCTCAATTTAGAGTTTTGGGCCCATAAAAGGCTCATTTATTGCCCGATTTTGCCAAAATTTGGAACAGTGAGTTGTGTTAGGCCCATCGACGTCCTTTTTTAATTTGGCTCAGATCGTTTTAGATTTGGATATAGCTGCCATATAGACCGATCTCTCAATTTAAGGTCTTGGGCCCATAAAAAGCGCATTTATTGCCCGATGTCCCCGAAATTTGGGACAGTGAGTTGTGTTAGGCCCTTCGAAATTCGTGTACAATTTGGCTCAGGTCGGTTTAGATTTGGATGTAGTTGCCATATAGTCCGATTTCTCGATTTAAGGTTTTGGGCTCATAAAATGCGCATTTATTGACGAATGTCGCTGAAATTCGGGATAGTGGGTTGTGTTAGGCCACCCGTAATCTTTCTGCAATTTCTGACCCATGTTATTCAAATTTCGGCCTGGCCGAAATTAACGCGTTTTTACTTGTTTTTGTTTTATATTATTTGTTTTATTATTATTATTAATTTTTTATTGAACCACGTAACTATTACCAGCAAATGTTCATTTCCATATTCAAATCTTCTTTATGCTTTACCTCAAAACATTGCCAACTAACCATACAATTAGCTTGCTATCACTACAAGGGTTCAAAAGATTCCCGCAACCCCATAATCACCTATCATGTGAGATTTCATTAATAATTGAACAGCCGTAACCGAAAATTATTATCACCATACCCTGAATCAATTTACAACACAAAATTTTGTAAGCGCTCTGGCCCAAAGATTTACTATGGCATGGAAAATTTACCGATGAAAATAAAATTTAATAATTCCATAATTCACACATCCTTTTTACATCGCTTCATCGTCATCTTCATCATCAACGTTTTGGTTGGCCAATGCTGGTGTTCCATTACCCTTTCATCCTGAGCAGCGACCTTTACCCTTATCACATAATTTTCATAATGTGTCTGTTGAAGAAACCTAACCCCCTTTTTACCATGTTCACCATCAACAGCAGGAGTAAGATATTCCTTGCTCAACACTTTCCCCCCAGCAGCTTACCTTGCTGGCCCATGTCTGCAAATGGGATCAACAAAATGAACTTCGGGGAACCAGAAAACAAAAAAACGAAGGAAACGGAAAGATATGAAGAAAATTGTTTTATGGCATAAAGCCGGCCAAGGAAACCCGAGAAGGAAAATAAAACAATAATTATGCATCATTGATTTTATAGTGGGCGTATCAATGCCAAAGTTTCCATAACTGCCATAGGAAATTCCGGGCATGCAGGCTGGGTGCTAAGTTGGGCGATGGCAAAATCCGTGCAGTATTGATTATGCTCGCTCATGCTACCCATATTCTGATATCCCATATAGATTTCGTTTTCTTCTATTTGGGATACAGGCATCGAGTACGAATAAAAATAAAGTACAAAAAGGCATTATCATTTCCTGGGCCACATGGGGATACTAGTGCTTTAGTACGCTCATACTTTCTCATATATTCAGTCATTCATTTTTATACCCACCACCATAGGACGGGGGTATACTAATCTAGTCATTGCGTTTGTAACACCTCGAAATGTTGATCTGCGGCCCCATAAGGTATATATTGGGTTGCCCAAAAAATAATTGCGGATTTTTCATATAGTCGGCGTTGACAAATTTTTTCACAACTTGTGACTCTGTAATTGCATTCTTTCTTCTGTCAGTTATCAGCTGTAACTTTTAGCTTGCTTTAGAAAAATAGTGTAAAAAAGGTATATTTGATTAAAGTTCATTCTAAGTTTTATTAAAAATGCATTTACTTTCTTTTAAAAAATCCGCACGAAATCACGATAGCGGTCGAACGCCTAAAGCTAGCCGCTTGAAATAGATACTAAATATTGATGTAGGTCGTTTGAGAAGTACCAATGGGCCATATCAGTTCAGATTTTGATATAGCTCTGATATAAGCCGATCTCCCGATTTCACTTCTTGAACGCCTGGAAGCCACATTTTTTGTCCGATTTGTCAGAACTTAAGCGTGTAATGTTAATTTCAAGATTCAAGATCGGTTTGAATGGCAGCTATGTTAGGTCATGAACCGATTGGAACCATACTTGGCGAAGTTGTTGGAAGTCATAACGAAATACGTCGTACAAAATTTTTGCCAAATCAGAAAGGAATTGCGCCCTCTAGAGGATCAAGAAGTCAAGCCCCCAGATCGGTATATGACAGCTATATCAGGTTATGGACCGATTCCAACCACACTTAGCACAGTTGTTGAATATCATAAAAAACACCTAATGCAAAATTTCAGCCAAATCGGATCAAAATTGCGCCCTGTAGTGGCTCAAGAAGTCAAGATCCAAGATCAGTTTATATGGCAGCTATATCAAAACATAGACCGATATAGCCCATTTACAAGCCCAACCGACCTACACTAATGAGAAGTTTTTATGCAAAACTTCAAGTGGCTAGCTTTTCTATTTCGAAAGTTAGCGTGCTTTCGACAGACGGACGGACAGACGGACGGACAGACGGACAGACGGAAAGACGGACGGACAGACGGACGAACAGACGGACGGACAGACGGACGGACAGACAGACAGATGGACGGACGAACTGAGTGACGGACGGACACGGCTAGGCCGACATAAAATGTTTGGACGATGAAGAATATATATACAATACTTGATGGGGTCTAAGACGTATATTTGGAGGAGTTACAAACAGAATTGACGAAGTATACCCCTATCTTATGGTGGAGGGTATAAAAATCAATTTGTGTTTGTTTGAAGGTCTGTTTGTTTGTTTGTGTATTCCTTATAGACTCAGAAACGGCTGAACCGATTTTCTTAAAAATTTCTCTGATGGTGCACAATGATTCCGTGGTAAAAGTAGGGTACTACATTTTTTGATATCTGAAGGGGGAGTGGACCCTCCCCCTTACCCTAAATTTCAGAAACGCCATATCTCGGAGATATGTGGTGCGATTGCGATTTTTTTGTTCATAAGCGGGTTATGTTCGAAGATGGGCTATATCGGACTATATCTTGATATAGCCCCCATATAGACCTATCCGCCGATCTAGGGTCTTAGGCCCATAAAAGCCACATTTATTATCCGATTTTGCAAAAATTTGGGAGAGTGGGTTGTGTTAGGCCCTTCAATATCTTTCTTCAATTTGGCTCAGATCGGTTCAGATTTGGATATAGCTGCCATATAGACCGATCCTCCGACTTAGGGTCTTAGGCCCATAAAAGTCACATTTATTATTCGATTTTGTTAAAATTTGAGACAGTGAGTTGTGTTAGGCCCTTCGCCATCCTTCTTCAATTTGGCCCAGATCGGTCCAGATTTGGATATGGCTGCCATATAGACCGATCTCTCGATTTAAGGTTATGGGCCCATAAAAGAGGCATTTATTGTCCGATTTCGCCGAAAATTGGGACAGTGAGTTGCGTTAGGCTCTTCTTAAATATTTTTCAATTTGGCCCAGATCGGTTCAGATTTGGATATAGCTGCCATATAGACCGATCTCTCGATTTAAAGTCTTGGCCCCATAAAAGGCGCATTTATAATCCGTTTTCGCTGAAATTTGACACAGTGACTTATGTTTGGCTTTTCGACATCCGTGACCTATATGATTCAGATCGGTCTATATATGGATATAGCTACCAAAATTACCAATATTTCAATCTACAAAATTGAACAATGACATGTATTTATTAGACCACTTAATATCCGTGTCAAATGTGGTCCAAATCGTAGTATATTTCAATAAAACGGCTATGGAGGCATAATATACAATATTCATTTTTCACCGGCTTATGACGAAAGGTGGTTTACACATATACCCGAGGTGGTGGGTTTCCAAAGTTCGGCCCGGCCGAACTTAACGCCTTTTTACTTGTTACGTGGCTTTTTTTTGTGTCTCCAATAAAGAATCGGTTTCTTGCGCCGAAATTAACCAATCTGTTGCCATTGATGTTTCTGGTATCGCCAAGTCCTTGCATTCCCACGATTGATTGTACGATATAGCTGTTATTGGACACCTTGGCATTAAAATCTCCCATAACAAGTTTAATGTCTCATTTTGGTAGAGAGCGTGTCACTGAGTCGAGTTGGGAGTAAAATTGATCGTTTGTTTCGTCGTCGTCGGGTTCGGTTGGCGCATTGTACAAAGGATATTTTGCTCAATTTTGAAGTTAACCTGACGTCCCATGTTCCAACATAAACCGTGTTCAAAATCCATAGGCCGTCATCGGGGGTAATGTAATCGTAGGAATGGGGGTATATTAATTTAGTCATTCCATTTGCAACGCATCGAAATATCCATTTCCTGGCCAAATCGGTCTATATTTGGATATAGCTGCTATATATAGACCGATTTGACGCTAAAGGGTCTAATAAATGTTTTATTTTTTCATCCGATTTCACTGAAATTTGAAACAGTGAGTAGTTACAATTCCGACAATATTTAGATATAGCTGCCATATAGACCGATCTCCCGATAAAGGGTTTGAAGACCATAAAAGCTTTATTTATTACCCAATGTCGCTGAAATTTGCAACAGTGGGTTATTTTAAGCCGTCCGACATCTGACCTAAATAAGAATTTGAACGGTCCATATTTAGATATAACTGCCATATAGACCGATATCCTGACCGAACTTAAAGCCTTTTTACTTGTTTTTAGATGGATGGCGGATTGTGCTGCCAGCGACCCACTAGGCCGTGCATTCTTGATGGTGTATCTTCTCAAGATCTGTGTGCGCCACCCGTTGGCCATTTCCTTTGGCTCATCCGCTGCCGACCCTTTTGCACGAACCCATCGTGATCCTATTCGTATCCGTGCAAGCGGGACACCCCTTGCTTGTATTTACTTGTTGGTTCGCCTCGCATATTTTATTTCTGCGGTACCCTACATATCTGATGAGCTGTCCCCAATCCAACACCTAGGGAGAAGTAGCATGGAACTCCGCACCGAACGGAAACAGCACGGAACTCCGCCTCTAGAGGGCGCAATTTTCATCCGATTAGGCTACAATTTTTTACAATGATTTCTCTCATTACTTTGAACTGAATCTATTAAATTTGGATGTTTTCGGTCTGTGTATTGTTGTTTCTTTTAAAATATAGGTGATGGGAAATTGACAATAATATCGATACTATCGATATCTGGTTGCCCAAAAAGTAATTGCGGATTTTTTAAAAGAAAGTAAATGCATTTTTAATAAAACTTAGAATGAACTTTAATCAAATATACTTTTTTTACACTTTTTTTCTAAAGCAAGCTAAAAGTAACAGCTGATTAATGACAGAAGAAAGAATGCAATAACAGAGTCACAAGTTGCGAAAAAAATTGTCAACGCCGACTATATGAAAAATCCGCAACTAATTTTTGGGCAACCCAATATTAATAGAAATATCGAAAATATCGAATGTTTGCCAATTCGAAGCGGCCACATTAAGAACGTTTTTTTAGTTTTTTAAGTTTTATAAGCAAAATTCATGAAAAATTTATTTTTAAGCAAAATTTGTATGCATTTCTAAAAATTTTTCTTTTTCCACAATTATAATATTTTACATAAATAAGTTTTTTGTTCCTTTTGGTAAGAAGTTATCCGACCGCCAACTACCTGACTTTATGAACCCTTGCCTAAAAGACCATAAAGAATTAATGTTATTACATTACCGTAGTCATGGTGTCTGGCACAACACCACAGCCATGCCAACGCCGACAACGTCCTAACCATCATCCATCCATCCCATCACCAGGTTATGTGCAGATGATACACAGAGTCTTGGTGTAAAAGTTACCACGTGCAAAGTCAGACACTTTCTTGTCATAAATTATAACACCAATGTAAACGCGCGAATAGGACAAGACCAAAATGGAAGTTGTAAAACAAAAGAATTGAGTAAAGCATTGCTAAGGGATGTACTATAAACCCGTTGCAGAGTTCTAAGGACCACTTGATTTACACACAGAAAATAGGAGATTACTCTCATAGAAAAAAGCTTTCTGAAAATAGCAAACACTGTCTGCTGATTACTCGTAGTTAGTTTTGCTGCTACTGTAGCAATAGTTCTGCTATTACAGCTGAAAAATAGTTCTGCTATTACAGCTGAAAAATTTGTTGTTGTTGAAAATGACTGCAGTTTAATTATGAAGGAGATGCTAGAAGAAACAAGTAAAAAGGGTTTAAATTCAGCCGGGCCGAAATTTGGATATCCACCACCTCGGGTATGTATGTAAACCACATTTTGTCATAATCCGGTGAAAAATGCACAATTTATGCCCCCCTAGCATCTATATCGACCAAATTCGGCACGGACATTGAGTGGTGGCCTAATAAGTACAAGGAAAATGCAAATGTTGCCCATTAACATTCCACTAAGGAACAAGGGCAAATTTCTCACATATCAATGAGTGCAGTCCGATTGAAGTTTAAGCTCAATGATACGGGGCCTCCTTTTTGTAGCCGAGTCCGAACGCCGTGCCGCAGTGCGACACCTCTTTGGAGAGAAGTTTTACATGGCATAGTACCTCACAAATGTTCCCAGCACTAGGAGGGGACAACCACAGATGAAAAAAAAAAGCGTGCTAAGTTCGGCCGGGCCGAATCTTATATACCCTCCACCATGGATCGCATTTTTCGAGTTCTTTTCCCGGCATCTCTTCTTTGGGAAAAAAGGATATAAGAAAAGATTTCCTCTGCTATTAGAGCGATATCAAGATATGGTCCGGTTTGGACCACAATTAAATTATATGTTGGAGACCTGTGTAAAATGTCACCCAATTCGAATAAGAATTGCGCCCTTTGTGGGCTCAAGAAGTAAAATAGAGAGATCGATTTATATGGGAGCTGTATCGGGTCATGAGAGAATTCGTCGTACAAAATTTCAGGCAAATCGGATAATAATTGCGACCTCTAGAGGCTCAAGAAGTCAAGATCCCAGATCGGTTTATATGGCAGCTATATCAGGTTATGAACCGATTTGAACCATATTTGGCACAGTTGTTGGATATCATAACAAAACACGTCGTGCCAAAATTCATTCAAGTCGGACAAGAATTGCGCCCTCTACAGGCTCAAGAAGTCAAGACCCAAGATCGGTTTATATGACAGCTATATCAGGTTATAAACCTATTTAAACCATTCTTGGCACAGTTGTTGTATATCATGACAAAACACGTCGTGCGAAATTTCATTCCAATCGGATAATAATTGCGACCTCTAGAGGCTCAAGAAGTCAAGATCCAAGATCGGTTTATATGGCAGCTATATCAAGTTATGGACCGATTTGAACCATACTTGGCACAGTTGTTGGATATCATAACAAAATACGTAGTGCCAAAATTCATTCAAATTTCAGAATTCAGAATTGCGCCCTCTAGAGGGTCAAGAAGTCAAGACCCAAGATCGGTTTATATGACAGCTATATCAAAACATTGACCGATATGGCCCATTTACAATACCAACCGACCTACACTAATAAGAAGTATTTGTGCAAAATTTCAAGCGGCTAGCTTTAATCCTTCGGAAGTTAGCGTGCATTCGACAGACAGACGGACGGACGGACAGACGGACGGACGGACGGACAGACGGACGGACATGGCTAGATCGACATAAAATGTCGCGACGATCAAGAATATATATACTTTATGGGGTCTCAGACGAATATTTCGAGTAGTTACAAACAGAATGACGAAATTAGTATACCCCCCATCTTATGCTGGAGGGTATACAAATTTTTTTCTTATGGTCTCGTCAGGATTGGGACTTGCAAACCTCTGCGCTACGGTGGCCCCCATAAGTACAAGCCATGGTTAGCTACAAATGGTGGCCTCATATATAGACTGATCTGAAGCATATGTGACACGGATGTCGCCTAACATGAGTCACAGTCTCAAATTTCAGCGAAACCGGATTATAAATCCACCTTTTATGGGGCCAAGACTTAAAATCGAGAGATTGATCTATATGTCAGCTATATTCAAATCTGATATAGCTCTGTGCCTAATTAAATAGGGATGACGAAGGGCCTGACTATACTCACTGCCCAAAATTTAGCCGAAATCAGAAAATAAATGAATCAGATCAGTTTATATGGTAGCTATATTCAAATCTGAATCGATCTGGCTCAAATTGAAGAACGATGTCGAAGGCCCCAACACAACTTACTGTCCCAAGTTTCGGCGACATCGGACCATAAATGCGCATTTCATGGGACTAAGACCATAACTCTAGAGATCGGTTTATATGGCAGCTATATCCAAATCTGGTCCGATCTGGGCCAAATTAAAGGAGAATGGTGAAGGGCCTAACGAATGGTGAAGAGCCCAACTCACCGTCCCAAATTTCAGCAAAATCGGATAATAAATGTGGGTTTATGACCTTAAATCGGCGGGTCAATCTATGTGGGGGCTATATCCGATGTAACCCATCTTCCAACTTAACCTGCCAATGGACAAATAAAGAATTTCAGATCATTATCTCTATTTTTAAAGACTGTAACGTGATTTAAACAGACCGACGGACGGATGGACATGACTAGATCGTCTTAGATTTTTACGCTGATTAAGAATATATGGATATGGGTCGGAAATGTATATTTCGATGTGATGCAAACGGAATGACAAAATGAATATACCCTCATCCTTCGCTGATGGGTAAAAAAATAATTTTTTATGAAAACTGGTTTAAATGAAACAATAACAAGTAAGAGCGTGCTAAGTTCGGCCGGGCTGAATCTTATATACCCTCCACCATCGATCGCCATTGTCGAGATCTATGCTCGGTATCTCTTTTTAAGCAAACAAAGAATAATGAATAAGAACTGTTATGCTGTTGGAGGTATATCAAGTTATAGTCTGGTTCGGACCATAAATGAATTGAATGCTGAACATTGTAGAAGTCATTGTGTAATATTTCAGTCCATTTGGGTAAGAATTGCTCCTTGTAGGGGCTCAAGAAACAAAAACGGGAGATCGGTTTATATAGGAGCTGTATCAAGCTCTAGATGGATTCTGACCATATTGAACACGCATGGGAGAAGCCATTGTAATACAAAATTTCAGCCAGATCGGATTAGAATTTCGCCCTCTAGAGGCTCAAGAAGTCAAGATCCCAGATCGGTTTATATGGCAGTTGTATTAGGTTATGTACCGATTTACGCCATACTTAGCACAGTCATTGGAAGTCTTAGCAAAACACTTCATGCAACCCTCCACCATAGGAAGGGGGTATACTAATTTCATCATTCTGTTTGTAACACCTCGAAATATGCGTCTGAGACCTCATAAAGTATTTATATTCTTAATCGTCATGTCATTTAAAGTCGATCTAGCCATGTCCGTCCGTCCGTCCGTCGGTCTATGTCTGCCTATGGTGTAGAAACTTCATTATAACTTTTGAATGAATTGTTATCTTCTTGGAATCATATTTATTTTCACAATGTACCTTAACTCAAAACAGCCCAAAAGGGCCTCTGTCTAACTCAAAGCCAAGTACTTGAGATTTACAAAGGAATTAGAAACAAATTTTCCACTTCTTTTATTTTTGTTGTTTTTAAATATCGAACGCGAAAATATGAAAATATTAAGCAAAAGGGTGGAAAGTGCTGACACACGTATAGTCTATGCGATGATGTGGTATGGGTGAGTGGTTTTGTGTGTTGGCGGGTGTCGACTTATTGAAAACCCCAAGAATTATTATGACTTTAGAAAACTTGACTGGCAAAGATTTATGGCCGGTCGTCGAAAGCAATAACCATTAACCAGTTAGATTAAGAAAGTTACTCAAGAGAGAGAGAGAGAGAGAGAGAGAGAGAGAGAAATATGTTTCAAGGATAATAACAAATTGCAAACAGCCCTTTGCCTAACCCCTTTTGAATAATACTAACAAAGGCCTACCACATTGGGCATAATAGATTTCATTTTTGGATATTATTCAATTAGTTTTGAAGTTTGACTTTTTTTGTCAATGAATAAAAAATATAATTGAATCAATAGAAACAATTTATGGTTTGAATAAATTATAGCTGACCCGGGCCCGCTCCGCTGCGCCTTCTTTTACTTTATATGGGACAAAAGTTTCCTTGGAATATTTATTTTCGACAATTAAAAAGCTAACAATTTAATAATATAAGTGGCTTTATCTGAACCCCATATGAACTTTATTGGTCTTTGAATTTAAGTTTGGATGTAAGGTATACTCCATTCTTAAAATACTTTATTTCAGCCCGATATTCTCATGATATCTGATTTAGGGGTGTTTTCGGGGGTGAGGTGGTCCCCCAGACACTTGGCCCTGAAAACATATCAGCATCGTGCTCTTCTTTCAAATACCATTTATTTAAACCCCATATTGCCATTGGATTAGGGGAGTTTACACAATGAGGCGTCCCCCAAACACATGACCCCAAAAAAGTTTATCAAATTTGTTTTTTTATCTCAAATGCCCTTAATTTGAGCCACATATTGGCATGGTCGAAAAATGTTTAGCCCTTTGGGAGGTGTTTTAGAGAAGGGGTGATGCCCTAAATACATGGTCCTGAATTTGGATATCAAATTCGTATTCTACTCCGAAATACCTTTATTTGGGCCCCATATTGCGATGGTCAGTAAAAAATTGCTATCTGTGGGTTATTTTGGGAAAGGTGTAGACCCCCAGAAAATTGCTCAATTCTTGCTCTACCCCCCAATAACTTTCATTTAAGCTCCAAATTGACATGGTCGGTAAATATGCCCGATTTAGGGGTGTTTTGGGGGTTGGAGTGGTCCCCCAACCACTAAGCCCGGAAAACATATCGGCAACATGCTCTACTCTCATATATCTATATATCATTAATTTGACCCCGTATTGCCATTGGCCTCAAAATCGGATTGGAATTCGTTTTCTAATCTCATATCGGACTATATCTTGATATAGCCCCCATATAGACCGATCTGCCGATTTAGGGTCTTAGGCCCTTAAAAGCCACATTTATTATCCGATTTAGCTGAATTTTGGGACAGTGAGTTGTGTTAGGCCCTTCGACATCCTCCGTCAATTTGGCTCAGATCGGTCTAGATTTGGATATAGCTGCCATATAGACCGATCCTCCGATTTAGTGTCTTAGGCCCATAAAAGCCACATTTATTATCCGATTTTGCTGAAATTTGGGACAGTGAGTTGTGTTAGGCCCTTTGACATCCTCCATCAATTTGGCTCAGATCGGTCCAGATTTGGATATAGCTGCCATATAGACCGATCCTCCGATTTGGGGTCTTAGGCCCATAAAAAACCACATTTATTATCCGATTTTGCTGAAATTTGGGACAGTGAGTTGTGTAAGGCCCTTCGACTTCCTCCGTCAATTTGGCTCAGATCGGTCCAGATTTGGATATAGCTGCCATATAGACCGATCCTCCGATTGAGGGTCATAGGCCCATAAAAGCCACATTTATTATCCGATTTTGCTGAAATTTGGGACAGTGAGTTGTGTTAGAGCCTTCGATATCCTCCGTCAATTTGGCTCAGATCGGTCTAGATTTGGATATAGCTGCCATATAGACCGATCCTCAAATTTAGGGTCTTAGGCCCATAAAAGCCACATTTATTAGCCGATTTTGCTATGATTTGAGACAGTGAGTTGTGTTAGGCCCTACAACGTCCTTCGTCGATTTGGCTCAGATCGGTTCACATTTGGATATAGCTGCCATATAGACCGATCCTCCGATTTGGGGTCTTAGGCCCATAAAACACGCATTTATTGTCCGATGTCGCCGAAGTTTGGGACAGTGATTTAAGTTAAGCCCCTTGATATACTTCTGCATTATCGCAGTGATCGGTTCAGATTTGGATATAGCTGCCATATAGACCGATCTCTCGGTTTTAGGTTTTGGGGCCATCAAAAGCGCATTTATTGTCCGATGTTGCCGAAATTTGGGACAAAGAGTTAAGTTAAGCCCCTCCACATATTTCTGCTATGGGACATAAGTTATGAGTTTTGCACCGGATTTTGACGAAAGGTGGTTTACATATATAGCCGAGGTGGTGGGTATCCAAAGTTCGGCCCGGCCGAACTTAACGCCTTTTTACTTGTTATTTCTAGGGTACTATATGAGAGCACACAAAAACGCTTAAAACGCACCACCTATCTCCCAGATCAGTCGTTTCTGACAATTAGGGTAAGGGGGAGGGTCCGCCGCCCCTCCAGATATCAAAAAATTTAGTACCCTATTTTCACCACGTACCCTATTTCAAACAAACAAACAAACAAACACAAATTGATTTTTATATACCAATCCGAATCATACTCGATACAAATATCGAGTGTCCTACCACAATTAAACGTGACGATTCTACAATATAAATCGGCATATATGACATTTCAAGTCGATTTACCCATGTCCGTCCGTCTATAGAAAGCTAACTTTCAAAGGAGTAAAGCTAGGCGCTTGAAATTTTGCACATATACTTCTTATTAGTGGAGGTCGGTTGGGATTGTAAATGGCTCAAATCGGTCCACGTTTTGATATAGCTGCCATATGAACCGATCTTGAGTCTTTACTTCTTGAGCTTCTAGAGGGCGCATTTCTTATCCGATTGGAGTGAAATTTTGTACAATGTGTTTTGTTATGATATCCAAGAACTTTGACAAGTATGGATCAAATCACACCATAACCTGATATAGCTGGCATATAAACCGATCTTGGGGTTTGACTTCTTGAGCCTCTAGAGGTCGCAATTCTTATCCGAATGGAATGATATTTGTTTGTTTTGTTATGATATTCAACAACTGTGCCAAGTATCGGTCAATAACCTGACAAATCGGTCAATAACCTGATATAGCTGCCATATGAACCGATCTCGGGTCTTGATTTATTGAGCCTCTAGAGGGCGCAATTCTCATCCGAATGGAATGAAATTTTGCACAATGTGTTTTGTAATGACATCCAACAACTGTTCAAATCCGTCCATAACCTGATATAGCTGCCACATAAATCGATATTGGTTCTTGACTTCTAGAGCCACAAGAGGGCGCAATTCTAATCCGATTGAAATGAAAACTTACACAACGTGTTTTGTTATGATGTTCAACAACTGTGCCAAGTATGGTTCAAATCGGTCAATAACCTGATATAGCTGCCATATAAACCGATTTCGGGTCTTGACTTATTGAGCCTCTAGAGGGCGCAATTCTAAACCGATTGGAATGAAATTTTGCCCGAAGTATTTTGTTATGATATCTAACAACTATGCCAAATAAGGTTTAAATCGGTTCCTAACCTGACCTTTAGAGGCTCAAGAAGTCAAGATCCCAGATCGGTTTATATGGCAGCTATCATATGAACCGATCTGGGATCTTGACTTCTTGAGCCTCTAAAGGTCGCAATTATTATCCGAGTTTCCTGAACTTTTATACGACGGATCCTCTCATGACCATCGACATACCTGTTTATTATGGTCTGAATCGCTCAGCTCCCATATAAATCGAACTCTCCATTTTACTTCTTGAGCCCATAATAGCTCAATTCTTATTCGAATTGGCTCACATTTTACACAGGTCTCCAAATGGACCATATCTTGATATCACTCTTATAGCAGAGCAAATCTTTTCTTTTATCATTTTTTGCCTAAGAGGAGATGCCGGGAAAAGAAATCGACAAATGCGATCCATGGTATAGGGTATATAAGATTCGGCTCGGCCGAACTTAGCACGCTTTTAATTGTTCTTAAATAACATAGTTGGCATGTACAGAAAACATTTGTTTTATTTATTTTTCAATACAATTTTTTTTCCAAAAATTGTGCCAGCATTCATTTGCCTTTAAGTTGCCTTCAAAGCAAGCAGTAGTGTATGGTCATTCATAATGAAATTTTCGAAAAAATTGGAAGCACATTTAACACCTGAATGGCGCCAGCAATATGTTTCTTACAAGGTAAGTTGTGTATTAATCATCTAAATTACCCTCACAATGGAATTCTTCTAGGACTTGAAGCAAATGATTCTAAATGTCAGCGAGAACGGCCCGATTCCACAAATAGATTCTCGCCGAGCCATTAATGTTTTTAACCAAGCTTTCGAAGAGGAATTCTTTTCAGAATGTAGAAAAGAACTTAAAAAGATCAATACGTTCTATGCGGAAAAATTGGCCGAGGCTACTAGGCGTAACAACGCCCTATTCATATCCTTGACTGCCATTGTAGATGAATTTTGTTTGAAAAAGAGCTCCCACTCACGTTATAGCTGCATCAATGCCAAGGACAAGTTGTCGACAAGATCGAAAAAGGCCACATTGGAAGAATTACGCAATGCCTATAGCGAGCTATACTTGAGTTTGGTGCTGCTGCAAAACTATAAATTTTTAAATCACACAGGATTTCGGAAGATTCTGAAGAAACATGATAAGGTTAGGGATGAATATGAAGTCGACAGTTTTGCTATCGTTTTGGTCTTGCAGCTTTTACACAATGATCTGGGATCCAGGTGGTTTTCCGAAAATGTTGACATGGCTTATTTCTTTAAAAATCCTGAAGTGGATAGGCTTATAGAGGAGACGGAGTATAATGTCACGCAATATTTGGAAAATGGCGATCGAGCCCAAGCCATGAAACGTTTAAGGGTTCCTCCCCTGGAGGAAGTCCAACAAGTAGGAACGGTGTTTAGAATGGGATTATTGCTGGGAGCTTTTATGGCGCTATTCATCCAAGTGGTTTTGACAGGTTGCAAAGATATTGAAAATCAAAACCATGTTATTAACCAAAAACTATTTTTCCAGATTTGGTTCGTCCCGCCACAGTCAAGGATAAGTTTTACGGTGTGCTTTTGTTTCGCGGCCCCTTCTATGTCATACTGTATTTGTTCTTTTTGGGCATTAATGTTTTGCATTGGCGCCAATATGGAGTTAACCACGTCTTGATATTTGAAATCAATCCCCGAAAGCGCTTAACTTATTCCCATATCTTGGAATTGCATGGCGGCTTTGGGGTTTTGTGGTGCCTCTGCGTTTTGGGTTTTATTTATGGTCCACAGTTGAATATCTCCCGTTATTGGTTCCCTTTGATTTTGCTGATGGCAATGATGATATTTTTGTTTTGGCCGTTTAATGTCTTTCACTTGAGCGGTAGATTGTGGCTGCTTAAATTGATGGTAAGAAGTTAAATAGATTGATTTTTATATCAGTTAGGTATGGCCAAGTTAAAATTTGGTTTAAGCAACGCTTTACTCAACTCATGACTGAAAAATTATACTTCCATGAAGCAAAAAACCTTTATTTTGCAAGTGTCTCAAATTATACGGCATTTTAATGTACAAATGTGAAAGTATAAACAAAGTAAGAGCGTGCTAAGTTCGGCCGGGCCGAATCTTATATACCCTCCACCATGGATCGCATTTGTCGAGTTCTCTGCGCGGTATCTCTTTTTAGGCAAATAAAAAATAATGAATAAGAACTGTTATGCTATTGGAGCTATATCAAGTTATATTCCGATTCAAACCATAAATGAATGCTGAACATTGTGGAAGTCATTGTGTAATATTTCAGATGATTCGGATAAGAATTGCGCCTTGTAGGGGCTCAAGAAGCAAAATCGGGAGATCGGTTTTTATAGGAGCTGCATCAAGCTATATATATCGATTCAGACCATATTAGACACGTCTGTTGAAGGTCATGAGAGAAGCCGTTGTACAAAATTTCCGCCAAATCGGATGAGAATTGCGCCCTCTAGATGTTCAAGAAGTCAAGACCCAAGATCAGTTTATATGGCAGCTATTCCAGGTTATGGACCGATTTCAACCATACTTAGCACATTTGTTGGAAGTGATACCAAAACACCAAGTGTAAACTTACAGCCAAATCGCATGAGAAGTGCTCCCTCTAAAAGCTCAAGAAGTCAAGAACCAAGATCGGTTAAAACGACAGCTATATTAGGTTATGGACCAATTTAAACCATACTTAACACAGTTGTTGAAAGTGATACCAGGACACCACGTGCCAAATTTCAGTCAAATCGGACGAGTATTGCGCCCTCTAGAGGCTCAAGAAGTCAAGACTCAAGATCGGTTTATATGGCAGCTATATCAAAACATGGACCGATTTGGCCCATTTACAATCCTAGCCGACCTACTCTAATAAGAAGTATTTGTGCAAAATCTCAAGCGCCTAGCTTTACTCCTTTGAAGGTTAGCGTGCTTTCGACAGACGAACGGGCAGACGGACCGACGAAGGGACAGATTGACCGACATGTCAAGATCGTCTTAAAATCTCATGACGATCAAAAATAAATATATACTTCATGGGGTCTTAGAGGAATATTTCAAGGAGTTACAAACAAAATGACGAAATTAATATAACCCTATCCTATGGTGGAGGGTATAAAAATTGCTATACACTGAACTCCCGATTAACGGTCTTTCGCCCATAATCGACTAATTTATAACCCGATTTCGCTGAATTTTCGAACAGTGGTGTTAGACCATCGTCCGTGCTGGTGTTGGCATAAATCAGACCATATTCCGACAAAGCTTCTTCGGGTTCGTTAATGGTGCATTTTCCACAGAATTTGTGGATTTGTGTGCGGCCCTTACTTAATGCCTTTTTTAATTGGTTTATGTTTTTTTATACCCTCCACCATAGGATTGGGGGTATACTAATTTCGGAAATGCAAATGGAAATTTTGCCCATGAACATTCCACTAAGGAACAGGGGTAAACTTCTCACATATCAATGAGTGCTGAACCGATTACCTTGAAATTTTCACAGATTGTGTAGGTTGGTCTGGAAGGATATATAATTTTTTGTTATCAGGAGGGGGGCGGACCCTCCCCCTTACCACAAAAGTACTGCCCAAAAATTGACGTGGGCCGATCGGGATTCAAATGAAAGATATTCAAGAGTAGAGTACGATTTTCATAATAAAAGTTGGGTCCAAGTTCTTTTGGGGGGGGGGGCCACCCCAGCCCCAAAACCTCTTAAAATAGGTTTATTTGACCGACATGACAATATGGGACTCAAATGAAAGGTATTCGGGAGTAGATTACGAATATGGTCAGGAATTAGGAATAGGCTTTACAATTTATTGATACGGAAGGGGGCGGACCCTCCCCCATTACCCCAAAAATCGAAAGTGGACCGATAAGGACAATATGGGTATTGAATGATAAGTATGCGGGAGTAGATAACGAATCTGGCATACAAATTCATGTGGAAGTATAGAAGGTCACCCCACCCCCACAAAAACGCCCAAAATGGGCACATTAGCCAATCACGGATACATATGACTCGGTTTGTTTGTTACGTATAGACTGAAAAACTGCAGAACCGATTTTCTCGAAACTTTCGCATATTGTGTAGGTTGGTCTGGAAGAAAACATAGGCTATAAAATTATTCGGTATCGAAAGGGGTCGGGTCCCCAAAAACACAATTCAAAATCAAATGAAAGTTGTTGGAGAATAGAATACGAATATGGTATTAAAATTTGAGTCTAAGAATCCATCGGGCCGTCCCAACCCCAAAACTCCCCCAAACAGACATATTAGAAATTCATTTTAATATGGGGCTCAAATGAGAGGTATTCGAGAGTAGATTTCGAATCTGGCATACAAAATCAGATCGAAGTATAGGGGGTCACGCCGCCCCTCAAAAACGCTAATACACCCTTTGTGATTATATGACACTTGGATGAACCGATTTTATTGAAATTTTCAGAGATTGTGTTTGTTCGTGTGGAAGGAAACATAGGCTATATAATTTTTAGATATTGGGTGGAGGCGTTTGTTTGCCCAAAAAAGTGATACCGCGCAAAGAACTCGACAAACGCGATCCATGGTGTAGGGTATATAGGATTCAGCCCAGCCGAACTTAGCACGCTCTTACTTGTTTTTAGCTAAAACAATTAATTTTATATATAGGGCAGGGTGTTTGCTGCTCCATTTTTCCCTGTGGGTTTTGCTGACTTCTGGTTTGGTGATCAACTATGTTCTCTTGCATCATGTTTGCTAGATCTTAAATATATGATGTGCTTCTACACTTGCAATCCCAAGTGGAGTGATAACTTTGAAGCTTCTAAATGCCTGGAAACTGATTATTTGGTAAATGCCATTGTACTTTGTCTACCAGCTTGGTTTAGATTTGCCCAATCATTGAGGCGTTATCGTGATACCAAACAGGTGCATCCCTTTTTGGTGAATGCTGGAAAGTATTTTACCACCTTCCCCATGGTGTTGTTTGCAACATTAATGGCCTATCATAAAGGTAAGAAGTTGATGAAATTCCAATATATAGTTGTGAAGAATGAAGTGTTTTTTGTTTCAGCTGACTATTCCCCTTTTTTCCAAAATCCATATGTTTGGTGTTACTTTTTTGCTACTTGCATACAATCATTGTATTGCTATAGTTGGGATATTTTACGAGATTTTGGTTTATTTGAAAAATTCCAAGGAGAAAATATTTTTTTACGCAATCAAATTGTATATCCAGCTAAATTTTACTATTTTGTCATTGTGGTGAATTTGTTTCTGCGTTTCTTTTGGCTGCTTGCTATGATGGTAACTGCAAATTGTGGAGTGAATAATTATTTAGTGGATACTGCAGCAGGATGTTTGGAAATTTTTAGGTGAGTATATCTAAAAATTTAATTTTGTTGAGAAACTGTCTAAAAAAGGGTATGGAATGAGGAAATGTTTTAATATTCAACTCAACTGTCAGAGCTTGGAAGGCCAGCGCATAGATAATTATCTTAGGGCCATTTTAACCTCTTGAAGACATCTGGAGATATGCTAATGGTGATATGCAAAACGCATTAGTTCGAAGTGTCATTTGGTTGAATAAAGTAGGTTGGGATAATGCATGTACAACATGGTCTATAGCTTTAGGTTTTAGTCAACTGTAATAAAAAGTTTCACTTAGTTTACACCATATTGTAGTCCTGATGCATCCGTCTATGTAACCATCACGGTACCTGTTAACGCTATGTGTTTCAACGTATCGCTGTATTTACACTCGTTTAAAGATATATATATTTTTTTTATAGACGCTTTCTATGGAATTACATACGATTAGAAAATGAACATCTCAACAATGTAGGACAATTTCGTGTTGTTCGTGATCTCTTCATTGCACCCATAGAGGATGGCAAAGATCGAGCAGATTTGAAAAGAATGATGGATGAAGATGATGGAGTAACAAACCGCCGGTATATCCATTTGAAAGAAAATAATAATGGGATTGAATCCACTGAGGATGACAAAGGTCCTGCTCATTTAGAAATGATGATGGATGAGGATGATGGCGAAGAAAACTGCAAGAATAACCATTTTGAAGATGATGACAAGGAAGACTAAAATGTTCCTAATCTGAATTATGATTTTTATTGTTTTGTTTTAGTTGTATCTTAAGAAAATATACTAAAATATTCACAAATGATGGATATTTTATCTTTTATCCATGGTACCTATGCAATAAATATAATGGTAGCACATAACTTTTATACAGATTACCATAGGATGGCAACGCCTTAAAATATGCTATCCTTTAAGGTATATAAATTCTTGATAATCTTGATATTCTATTGGGTTGCCCAAAAAGTAATTGCGGATTTTTCATATAGTCGGCGTTCACAAATTTTTTCACAGCTTGTGACTCTGTAATTGCATTATTTCTTCTGTCAGTTATCAGCTGTAACTTTTAGCTTGCTTTAGAAAAAAAGTTTAAAAAAAATTATATTTGATTAAAGTTCATTCTAAGTTTTAATAAAAATGCATTTACTTTCTTTTAAAAAATCCGCAATTACTTTTTGGGCAACCCAATAAGTTGATACAGCAATGTCCGCCTGTTTGTCCATCAGTCACTCCCTCTGGCCGTCGGTCCATCCGTCTGTGGAAACTACGATTGTGGTAGAATGAATAACAATATCCGCTTGAAACATTGCACCACATTTGGAATCCACAGTAGTGCAGAGGTTTGCATGAGAGAACATCTGAGCGTCGGCTGGGCCGAATTTTACATACCCTCCACCATGGATAGCATTTGTCGAGTTCTTTGCGCGGCATCTCTTTTTAGGCAAACAAAGAATAATGAATAAGAACTGCTATGCTACTGGTGCTATATCAAGTTATAGTTCGATTCTGACCACAAATGAATTGAATGCTGAACATTGTAGAAGTCATTGTGTAATATTTCAGTCCATTCGGATAAGAATTGCGTCTTGTAGGGGCTCAAGAAGCTAAATTGGGAGATTGGTTTATATGGGAGTTGTATCAAGCTATAGATCGATTCTGATCATATTGGACACGTATGTTGAAGGTGATGGGAGAAGCCGATGTACAAAATTTTTATCAACGCGCATGAGAATTGCGCCCTCTAGAGGCTCAAGAAGTAAAGATCCCAGTTTTCGGTTTATATGGCAGCTATATCAGGTTATGCACCGATTTCAATCATACTAAGCTCAGTGGTTGGAAGTGAAACCAAAACACCACGTGCAAAACTACAGCCAAATCGGATAAGAATTACGCCCTCTAAAAGTTGAGGAAGTCAAGACTTCAGATAGGTTTATACGGCAGCTATATCAGGTTATGTACCATACTTAGCACAGTGTTTTGAAGTTATAAGAAAAAGTCTCATGCAAAATTTGAGACAAATCGGATGAAAATTGCGCCCTCTAGAGGCCTAAAAGGTCAAGGTCCAAGATCGGTTTATATGGCAGGTATATCAGGCTATGAACCGACTTTAATCATACTTAGCACAGTTGTTGGATGTGATATCAAAATACCACGTGCAAAATTACAGCCAAATCGTAGAAGAATTATGACCTCTAAAAGCTGAAGAAGTCAAGACCTCAGATAGGTTTATATGGCTGCTATATCAGGTTATGAACCGATTTGGCCCATACATAGTGCAGTTAGTGAAAGTAATTACCAGAACACTACGTGCCAAATTTTAGTCTATTCGGACGAGAATTGCTGAGGCTGAAGGAGGCTGAAGGAGACTAGACTCAAGATCGGTTTATATAGCAGCTATATCAGGTTATGTACCGATTTGCACAGTGTTTTGAAGTCGTAATAAAACACCTCATGCAAAATTTGAGACAAATCGGATAAGAATTGCGCCCTCTAGAGGACTAAAAGGTCAAGATCCAAGATCGGTTTATATGGCAGGTATATCAGGCTATGAACCGATTTTAATCATACTTAGCACAGTTGTTGGATGTGATATCAAAACACCACGTGCAAAATTACAGCCAAATCGTAGAAGAATTATGCCCTCCAAAAGCTGAAGCTGAAAAAAAGCTGAAATTTTGCATGAGGTGTTTTGCTATGACTTCCAACAACTGTGTTGAGTATGGTTTAAATCGGTTCATAACCTGATATAACTGTCATATAATCCGATCTGGGGTCTTGACTTCTTGAGCCTCTAGATGACACAATTATTATCCGATTTGGCTGAAATTTTGCATGAGGTGTTGTGTTATGACTTTCAACAACTATGCTAAGAATAGTTCAAATCGGTCCATAACCTGTTATAGCTGCCATATAAACCGATCTGGGGTCTTGACTTCTTGAGTCCCTAGAGGTCGCAATTGTTATCCGATTTGGCTGAAATTTCGCATGAGAGGTTTTGTTATGACTTTCAACAACTATGCTAAGAATAGTTCAAATCGGTCCATAACTTGATATAGCTGCCATATAAACCTATCTGGGGTCTTGACTTCTTGAGCCTCTACAGGGAGCAATTCCAATCCGATTTGGCTGAAATATTGCATGACGTGTTTCGTTATGACTTTCAACAACTGTGTTAAGAATAGTTCAAATCGGTCCATAACCTGTTATAGCTGCCATATAAACCGATGTGGGGTCTTGACTTCTTGAGCCTCTAGAGGACGCAATTATTATCCGATTTGGCTGAAATATTGCATGAGGCGTTTTATTATGACTTCCAATAACTGTGCTGAGTACGGTTCAAATCGGTCTATTACCTGATATAGCTGTCATATAATCCGATCTGGGGTCTTGACTTCTTGAGCCTCTAGATGACGCAATTATTATCCGATTTGGCTGAAATTCTGCATCAGGTGTTTTGTTATGACTTTCAACAATTATGCTAAGAATAGTTAAAATCGGTCTATAACCTGATATAGCTGCCATATAAACCGATCTGGGATCTTGACTTCTTGAGCCGCTAGGGGGCACAATTCTTATCCGATTTGGCTGCAATTTTGCATGAGGTGTTTTGTTATGGCTTCCAATAACTGTGCTGAGTATGGTTTAAATCGGTACGTAACCTGATATAGCTGCCATATAAACCGATCTGGGGTCTTGACTTCTTGAGCCTCTACAGGGAGCAATTTCAATCCGATTTGGCTGAAATTTGGCATGAGGTGTTTTGTTGTGACTTTCAACAACTATGCCAAGAATAGTTCAAATCGGTCCATAACTTGTTGTAGCTGCCATATAAACCTATCTGGGGTCTTGACTTCTTGAGCCTCTAGAGGACGCAATTATTATCCGATTTGACTGAAATTTTGCATGAGGTGTTTTATTATGACTTTCAATAACTGTGCTGAGTATGGTTTAAATCGGTCCATAACCTGATATAGCTGTCATTTAACCGATCTGGGGTCTTGACTTCTTGAGCCTCTAGATACCGCAATTATTATCCGATTCGGCTGAAATTTGGCATGAGGTGTTTTATTATGACTTTCAACAACTGTGCTAAGAATAGTTAAAATCGGTCCATAACCTGATATAGCTGTCATATAAACCGATCTTGGGTCTTGACTTCTTGAGCCTCTAGAGGACGCAATTCCAATCAGATTTGACTGAAATTTTGCATGAGGTGTTTTATTATGACTTCCAATAACTGTGCTGAGTACGGTTCAAATCGGTCCATTACCTGATATAGCTGTCATATAAGCCGATCTGGGGTCTTGACTTCTTGAGCCTCTAGATGACGCAATTATTATCCGATTTGGCTGAAATTTTGCATGAGATGTTTTGTTATGATTTTCAACAACTGTGTTCAGAATAGTTCAAATCAGTACATAACATATTTGCTCGCCGAGGTCCATCGAAATTCGTTCAGAATCGTATATAGCTCCCACATTGTAAATACTTATTGGGTATGTGTAGGGTATTATACTGTCGGCTCCGCCCGACTTTTGCCTTTCCTTGCTGGTTATATATAAGATGCAACCAAAGTTCGTTCCGGATGTGTTTAATACCATTCTACTTGTTCTTGTCTATTTTCTTAGCTCTTGTTTTCTGTTGTCAAATTAAAAAGATTCTAATGATATTGACATTCCGCTATGATATGCTAGAACGTGTTCTTGGTTTTAATTTCACTGTGTAAATGACATTAACGTGTAAAGATAATTTCATAAATTCTTGAATATTTAGTTGAAGTAATACGAGCAATACAAATTACTTATTGCTGACAGTGAGCCTACCAAAGAGAAAAAACAATTCAAACTCTGTGTATTGTCTTGCATTTAAATGAGCATAAAATGTTTCCTTTTTCTCATACTCCCTCACAAAATGATGCCTTAGGTTCAAGGAATTTGCAAATAAAAATGACATTTGTGCGCTGTTTTCCATCATTTTTTTTTTTTTCTGAAATAATTCATTTTCATTACATTTGCCATTCTCTTATTCCTCATTTTAGGAAAATAGCTTAAATTTTTTTGTATACTTCTTTTTTTTTTTTTTTGCTACAGGGAACGACCCCAGCCCAGTGGTGGACCTTTTTCTTTTACTGATGACTGAATTCAAAATTCCTCGAAAATATAAATTCTAGAGACACGTGTTTAATATACGAATATGAAATAATTTTTTTTTTTTTTTTTTGGGGCACAAAAATTTCTTGCTATTATCTGCAATAAAGCCGCCATTCACATGCCTTAACGCCTCTTTTTGCAATACTTTAGTCATTTTCAAAATCTTCCGTGTTTTGAGGGTTGACAGGTTGGCAGATTGCTTGCTTGAATGCCGAGTTTGTTTGTTGACTGTCTGCATTTTTCGACAAGAAAATATAATCAGACATAACAAAGTTGTGGGGTATTATACACTCGAAGGGTTTTACACAGCCCCTTTCATATGGTTATGAAATTTATGATTATTTGCCGTCCTTGTTATGAGGGCTAAAGCAATTCAAAAAGGGGGAGAATGTTTCTGCGTTATGTTTCCAAATATTGTTATTATAAAACTAAACAGACGATAAGTGAAATTGGAAAGGGGTAATATGTGAGAAAGAAGCTGTGTGTGCGTAAGGCAAAATTCATATCCTTCATGAAAGGATGGCAAGCAGAGAGTGGCAATACTCAAACTTAGAGTCAAAGTTTTATGAATTTATCGCCATTTTTATACCCACCACCAAAGGATGGGGGTATATTCATTTTGTCATTCCGTTTGCAACGCATTGAAATATCCATTTCCGACCCTAAAAAGTATATAAATTCTTGATCAGCGTAAAAATCTAAAATTATCTGCCCATGTCCGTCCATCTGTCTGTCCGTCTGTCTGTCCGTCTATCTGTTGAAATCATGCGACAGTCTATAAAAATAGAGATATTGAGCTGAAACTTTGCACATATTAAGTTCGAAGATGGGCTATATCGGACTATATCTTTCTACAGCCCCCATATAGACCGATCCGCCGATTTAGGGTCTTAGGCCCATAAAAGCCACATTTATTATCCGATTTTACTGAAATTTGGGACAGAGAGTTGTGATAAGCCCTTCGAAATCTTTCTTTAATTTGCCCCAGATTGGTTCAGATTTGGATATAGCTGCCATATAGACCGATCTCTTGATTTAAGGTTTTGGGCCCATAAAATGCGCATTTATTGTTCGATATGGCCGAAATTTGGGACAGTGAGTTAAGTTAAGCCCCTTAACATATTTAACACATATAGGGGTCCATCCCTTCCCCAAAACGACCCCCAAACAGGACTTATTTACTGATCATAGCAATATGGGACTCAAATAAAAGGTTTTTGCGAGTAAAATACCAGTCTGATATCCAACTGTGGGACCAAGTTATTGGGGGTCCACCCCTTCCCCAAAACACCCCCCAAACAGGACGTTTTTACTGACCATCGCAATATTGGGCTTAAAAAAAAAGGTTATTGGTGTAGAATACGAATCTGATATCCAGATGTGGCACAAAGTGTTTGAGGGAGCTCATCCCCGAGAACATCCCCCAAAGAGGGCAAATTTACGACCATAGCAATATGAGGCTCAAATCAAAGGTCTTTGGAAATAAAGCAAGAATCTGATATGAATATTTGGGAAAAGTGTCTATGGGGCTAACCTACCCCCATAACACCACCCAAATGGGAAGTATTTGCTGACCATTGCAATTGGAGGTTCAAACAAGAGATTTTTTATTGGGTTGCCCAAAAAGTAATTGCGGATTTTTCATATAGTCGGCGTTGACAAATTTTTTCACAGCTTGTGACTCTGTAATTGCATTCTTTCTTCTGTCAATTATCAGCTGTTACTTTTAGCTTGCTTTAGAAAAAAAAGTGTAAAAAAAGTATATTTGATTAAAGTTCATTCTAAGTTTTATTAAAAATGCATTTACTTTCTTTTAAAAAATCCGCAATTACTTTTTGGGCAACCTAATAGATTAGAACACGAAGTTTATATATATTTTATATAAGTCACTGAGTGGCCGTCCCATCCCCCAAACCGAACATATTTGCCAACTACTCCTTTGGCAGTAGCCCAAATACCTTTCATTCGGGACCAACTGTCTAGGTCACGACCCACCACCATAACAAACCCCAAATAGGACGAATTTTCTCACCATGACAATTTGGGTCTTTAAGAGAGTGGAGCTCGCTATTGATAGTTTTTAGGGCCCATACCTCTTAAATGAAAGGTATTTGAGGTTTGGAAACGAATTTGATATCCAATTTTCAGTCCAATGGCAATGTGGGGTTCAAATAAATGATATTTGAGAGTATTTCACGATGCTTATAATTTTTTGGGCTAAGAGCTTCTGGGTGTCAAATGACAGGTATTGGGGAGTAGAGCGCAAAATTTATACCCACTTTTGGATTCAATTTTCTGGAGGTCTACTCCTTTCTCATATGGGGCTCAAATAAAGATATTTGGGAGTAGAATACGAATCTGATATCCAAATGTGTGACCATGTATTTGGGACACCGCCCCTTCCTCAAAGAATACAAATTTACCGACCATGATAATATGTGGCTTAAATGATTGGTATTTGAGATTTCGGTTTCGGTTTATATGGCAGCTATGTCAGGTTATAAACCGATTTGAACATTTATTTGGCACAGTTGCTGAAAGTCATAATAAAACACGTCATGCAAAATTTCACTCCAATCGGATAAGAATTGCGGTCTCCAGAGGCTCAAGAAGTCAAGGCCAAAGATCGGCTTATATGGCAGCTATATCAGGTTATCGACCGATTTGAACCATACGAAGCACAGTAGTTGGAAGTCATAGCGAATTTAGGGTCTTAGGTCCATAAAAGCCACATTTATTGTCCGATTTTGCTGAAATTTGAGACAGTGAGTTGTGTTGGGCCCTTCGACATCCTTCTCCAATTTGGCTTAGATCAATTCAGATTTGGATATAGTTGCCATATAAACCGATCCGCCGATTTAGGGTCTTAGGCCCATAAAAGCCACATTTATTACCCGATCTTGCTGAAATTTGGGGCAGTGAGTTGTGCTAGGCCCTTCGACGTCTTTCTTCAACTTGCCCCAAATCGGTGCAGATTTGGATATAGCTGCCTTATAGACGGATCTCTCGATTTAAGGTTTTGGGCACAAAAAATGCGCATTTATTGTCCGATGTCGCCGAAATTTGGGACAGTGAGTTAAGTTAAGGCCTTGACATATATCTGCAATTTGGCCAGATTTGGATGACATTTTGCATGTGGTGTTCTATTAAGACTTCCGACAACTGTGCCAAATACGGTCCAAATATAGCTCCCAGGTAAACCGGCTTCTCAATCATCCTTGTTTGGTTCCTAGAAGCTTAATTTTTTGCTAGTTTCACAGAAATTTAGTATATATTGGGTTGCCCAAAAAGTAATTGCGGATTTTTCATATAGTCGGCGTTGACAAATTTTTTCACAGCTTGTGACTCTGTAATTGCATTCTTTCTTCTGTCAGTTATCAGCTGTTACTTTTAGCTTGCTTTAGAAAAAAGTGTAAAAAAAGTATATTTGATTAAAGTTCATTCTAAATTTTATTAAAAATACATTTATTTTCTTTTAAAAAATCCGCAATTACTTTTTGGGCAACCCAATAATATAAAATTATGCCCTTCAACTAAATTTATTTTGTTTTGAATTTTTAGCAAAATCCATGATGGTGGGTTCCCAAGATTCTGCCCGGCCGAACTAAGCACGCTTTTACTTGTTGGAGCTGGTATTAGCACTGCACTCATAATATGAGAGCAGGGAGTGTAGTATAATGTGGTTTCGAAATGTCAAGCTCACCAAAATTTTTCTCCACCTGGACCTGGTCTAGCCTGTCAAGCTTATAAGGCTTTAAATTCATAAGAAGCCAAAGTTTCTGTATAGAAGGAAAGGAATTGATGGCCAGCTAAAATCTGCAATTATCTTTCTCTCCCTCAGATTCCTTTGAAAAAAAGCTTTAATCGCCTTTCTGCCAATCCTACTTGCTGTAAAAATAATTTTCTTTGGTGAGAAATGAAATTGAAATCTAATTTTTGGTTTTTTAGCCAACTTCACTTAAGAATATAATCCCCATAAATGTCAGACCATAAACTGCCAGACAGATAGACAGACCACTGCGATGCATGCCAAGAAAAGCCAAAAGATGACAATGGCATCCAAGAAGAAAATACTTTCAACATAATAGTCATAATCGCCAGGACAATAACATTTCAATAAAATCCATAGAAATTGTCTCCCTAAGAAATGAAACGAAGAAAACGATATTTTATTGAGGCGAAAAATAGACTCCATACTCTAGCCAACTGCTAGCTTCCTTTTGTTTTTCAAAACTATTGCCTTGAATAGTTTGGGGGTTTTGTGGGACCAAGGATATTAAAACAAGACAAACAAAATAAGTAGACAGACATTAAGAAGAACAATTTTGGAAGGCCCACAATAAAGTCGTGTGGCAAGAGATAGTGTGCGTATCTGAGTGTGTGTGTGTATGGAAGAAATGAATTTCATTGCGATAAAAAGGCATAATAATGATTTATACATACACATATATTTTTGGATATGATCCAAATTTAATTACAATTATGCTCAACATGGTTGCCATTGTGAATTGTTCCTCAACCATCAAGCATGTGGTAGTTCCCCGAAAAGAAACAAATACCACAATTGACTGGTTGCTCACTATTTTGTACACAGAAATCTGTCGGGAATCAATAAGACGAAACCGTCCGTTTATGCGATCGGTCTCACACCGGCTCTGGTGAGATACAATAGGACTTTGTTTTTCACCAGGTTCCAGAGAATCGGCGAGAACATACCTCCTTTAGGCGTTCCCCTTGTCATTCGCTTTTCGAGTACACACTGCCTCCGAAGTCGGCATTTATAATATTGCCGCGAAGCATATTATCCGTCTACCGGCAGGTACTCGGTGGATCCAGTGTGGTGACTATCGACCCTATCTCAACGTTGTTAAATGCCCCTCAAAAACAAGGAAGTTCGTCATCGTGTACTTCTTCTGATGAAGAGACATCTCGACCTCTTGTACCACTTCATGTAGCGCCGTCTCCACTTACCTCCGTTTGAGGTATCTATTGGGTTGCCCAAAAAGTAATTGCGGATTTTTTAAAAGAAAGTAAATGCATTGTTAATAAAACTTAGAATGAATTTTAATCAAATATACTTTTTTTACACTTTTTTTCTAAAGCAAGCTAAAAGTAACAGCTGATAACTGACAGAAGAAAGAATGCAATTACAGAGTCACGAGCTGTGAAAAATTTGTCAACGCCGACTATATGAAAAATCCGCAATTACTTTTTGGGCAACCCAATATGTTCTGTCCCACTGAAATTCTCCGGTGTCAGTCCCTTTCTCACTTTTAGATCTATAAATTTTTTCTGTGTTATAAATAACAAGTGAAAAGGCGTTAAGTTCGGCCGGTCCGAACTTTGGATACCCACCATCTCGGGTATATATGTACAATAAATCACCTTTCATCAAAATCCGGTGAAAATTGCATACCTTGTGTCATATAGCAGTTATATCGAAATATGTTCCGAAATATGTATGGACCAAATAATTATAAGTACAGTGGCTATATCTAAAAATAAACCGATCGGAACCATATACGACACCGATGTCGAAAAGCCTAACATAAGTCACTGTGTCAAATTTTAATGATATCGGATTTTAAATGCGCCTTTTATGGGGACCTTAAATCGAGATATCGGTCTACATGGCAGCTATATCCAAATCAGGACCTATCTGAGCTAAATTGAAGAAAGATGTCGAAGGGCTTAACACAACTGACTGTCCCCGATTTCAGCAAAATCGGATAATAAATGTGGCTTTTATGGGCCTAAGACACTAAATCGGCGGATCGGTCTATATGCCAGCTATATCCAATTCTGAACCGATCTGAGCCATATTGCAGAAGTATATCAAGGGGCTTAACTTAACTCACTGTCCCAAATTTCGGCGATATCGGACGATAAATGCGCCTTTTATGGGCCCAAAACCTTAAATCGACAAATCGGTATATATGGCAGCTATATCCAACTCTGGACTGATCAAGGCCAAATTGAAGAAGAATGTCGAGGGGCCTGAAATAACTCACTCTCCCGAATTTCAGCAACATCTGATAATAAATGTGGCTTTTATCCGGCTAAGACCCTAAATCGAAGGATCGGTCTATATGACAGCTGTATCCAAATCTGGACCGATCTGGGCGAAATCAAAGAATAATATCGAAGGGCCTAAAGCAACTCTCTGTCCCAAATTTTGGCAAATTCAGATAATAAATGTGGTTTTTATGGGCCTAAGACCCTAAATCGGAGGATCGGTCTATATGGCAGCTATAACCAAATCTGGACCGATCTGAGCAAAATTAACAAAGGATGTCGGGGGGCCTAACACAACTCACTTTTCCAAATCTCATCAAATAAATGTTGCTTTTATGGGCCTAATACCCTAAATAGGCCCATCGGTCTATATGGGGGTTATATCAAGATTTAGTCCGATATAGCCCATCTTCGACCTTTACCTTCTTATGGACAAAAAAAAAGAAGCTGTGCAAAACTTCAGCTCGATATCTCAATTTTTAAAGACTGTAGCGTGATTTCAACAGACAGACGGACAGACTTACGGACATGTCTAGATCGTCTTAGATTTTTACGCTGATCAAGTATATATATACTTTATAGGGTCGGAAATGGATATTTCGATGTGTTGCAAAAGAAATGACAAAATGAATATACCCCCATCCTTCGGTGGTGGGTATAAAAATGATGACAGACTGATTGGCCTATAATCCTTCACAGTGATGTGATTTATTTCTCCAATCTTGGGAACAGACCTCCCTCTAAGCCCTCGTAAAGTAAGATAGTTCTAGGTTTGCCCTGAAAATCCGTGACCACAAGCTCTACCATGGCTGGAACGGGAAGATCCCGTCTATTCTAAAAAACTTGAATGGCCTGAGGTTGCGAACTGCCCATGGTATCTTATCCTCGTCAACGATGTCACCTATGATATCTTTCATGGATTCATGTGTATTAAGATATCCTGATTTTTGTGCTTTTCTGGTTGTTCTCGGTGTGAATGCCATTTTGACGTAAAAGGATCCTTGGAGTCCTCTACAGTTTCCTGCTTCTGCGCCTTGTTAACCAGCTTTCTCTTTCTGAGCACCTTTAATTCCAGCGTTCACCGTTATTGCTTCGTTTTGGACATGCCTTCCGAAAGGCCTCATTCATGCTCTCCATAACAATATTCACTATCTGCTGCAGTTCCCTTACGTCCGATATAAATAGGCCATCCAGGGCACTGAAACGTTTCCCGTTTGACCTCCTCGTATTCCCATACGACTTCCTTTCCACTCTCTCTTGTTCAACCTAAAACCCTGCCCTGTAGAGATTCGAAAAGGAGCACTGTGTGAAGACCATCCAGTCTGAGACTTCAAACTGTTTTCTAATTCGGTTGTAAAAAGTTGGGGTGTTTTCACTTGTTGCAGATAATTAGGGCCACAATCGTTTAATCTTTGTTGCTGCAACGGGATATCAGGGTTAGATTCAAATCTCTACTTGCTATGATTGCAAATTCCACGAAAGAACAGGGGCAAACTTCTCACATATCAATAAGTGCAGTCCGATTTAAGTTTAAGCTCAATGACAAGGGCCTTCTTTTTATTGCCGAGTCCGAACGGCGTGCCGCAGTGCAACACCTCTTTGGAGAGAAGTTTTACATGGCATAATACCTCACAAATGTTGCCAGGATTAGGAGGGGAAAACCACCGCTGAAAATTTTTTTCTGATGATCTCGCCAGATTTCGAACCCAGGCGTTCAGCGTCATAGGCGGACATGCTAACCTCTGCACTACGGTGGCCTCCTTACATACTATGATACAGTTTTAAGCTTACCTTCTGTCGGGGGAGAGATGACTTTACGATTGCGTGATCTGAATCCTCAAACTCGTTTACCTGATAACCATGGTTCCTGAACTAGGGCCTTATCAATCTCACCTCCCCATAATTCAGCTGAGTGTTACAGATAGATCTACAGTAGCCGGAGGCAGCCCATTTTCCCCAACTCCACGGGCCTCGTCGCCCCAACTCCATGAGTCGTATTTAACGCTTCCTTGCGAAAACTTCAGGAGAGCCAAGGATTCTGGAACAATCTTGACCTAGAGGTCCTCACCATTTCCATTCTCCCTCGCAAGTCCTTTTGCAAATTTTGCCCATGAACATTCCACTAAGGAACAGGGGCAAACTTCTCACATATCAATGCGTGCTGTCCGATTCAAGTTTAAGCTCAATGATAAGGGCTTCCTTTTAATAGCCGAGTTCGAATGGTGTGCCGCAGTGCGACACCTCTTTGGAGAGAAGTTTTACATGGCATGGCATGGCAAATGTTGCCAGCCTTAGAAGGGGAAAACAACCGCTGAAAATTTCATTTCTGATGGTCTCACCAGGATTCGAACCCAGGCGTTCAGCGTCATAGGCGGAAATGCTAACCTCTGCTCTACGGCGGCCTCCAAGTCCTCTTACGATCGCCAAATTCTCCAATAAACGAAATTTTATTTAGTACCTTCAGCTGGTGGAATATGACTTCATCCTCCATCACAGAAGGGGTTATCCAAACTCGCAACGACGTCCAGTGAAGGGTTTTTTCGATCGGCACAAGCTCTATCTTCATGCCAGGTTAAAGGGGCTCAAGGCTTCTGAAGAGTTGCAGAGAAAGTTTCAAGTTTTCTCGTTACCGTAACCAATGACATTGACGCCAGTGAGGGAGTCATTTCCCCTCTTTTCGCTGCCCACCAAGAGAGCTCGGATAATCCTCTCCTCAATCATTATCCATCTCTCTCCATCTTGCTTGTCGATTTCTTGACCAGCTTACCCTCAGTCGCCTGCGCTTGGCCCGATCGCTGCCTCTTGCCACCAGTAGCGGTATTTTCATCTGAGTGAGGTGGAGAGTATGACTTCATTCTTCACCGCAGGAGGGAGTATGCACACTTGCAACGTCGCCCAGTGGGGGGTTTTGTCAACCGGGACAAGCTCTATCCTCATACCAGGCCAAAGGGGGTCAAGGCGAATGATGGGTTGGAAAGCTCCTCAATCAGACTATCGGCAGGAAATGTTATGCTTGAAACCGATTGCTTTGTTCGATAGACCATTTTCCATGAATTGGAAAGATGGTGTCGGGAATGTACGGTCTTCAGATATCCGACGTATATGAAGCAGCAACTAGTTTCACACACATACCATTTGTCAAACAACTGCTGTATCACTGTCCAAATGTGAGCTAAAGAATACCTATATGAAGGCTATTTAAATGTAAATTTGGATAGGTTTAACTGCCCCCCACAATTTTATCCAAAATTCTTAACTAATGGCAACACTACTCACACTCACATTGTTGGTCGGCACATTGAAGGCCATCAGACTTAAGACAACCCCTTTTACCCAGAAATTCGTCTGGCCAAACCGGGAGCAGATCCTAAGAGAGAGAGAATGAGAGCCTTAACCAGTCACTACATGGCAGCAGACAAAGACGACAGTGGAAATGTGAGACCTCTTCTGATTGAAAATAAGCATAAAATTGATAAACAATGGAAAATTGAATAACAAAAGGATAAAGTATGGCAACAACAACAGCAACAACAACATTATCATTGGCAGCATTGGAAGTGGAAAGCCAGCAAGGATTTCAAGAGGATGTGCATGGCTGCTTGGCTCTGATACTCAAAGCAACCACACACACAGGCATAATACAAACAAAAACATATAGGCACACACATACATATACACATGTGCACGCATTGACTAAAGTCGGTTGCTGATGATGAGAATGCTGATGCTGTTGCGAGTTGGGATGTTTGGGAAACAATCAGGATATTGCAAGGATAAAAAAGTTTGCCAAAAATATTATTATAAAAATATAATAATAATAATAATAATCATGTGGAAATATTTATGGAGGAAGTAAGGCAAAGCAAAGCAAATTGAAAACCAAACATAACACATGACTGCATGAACAACTGGTTGGCCCCGGGTCGGAGCCAGAGACCAGGGGAAGGGCACTTGTATGCGACTTATGACGCACATGACCAGATATTGCATAGCGTTCATGTTCGTTCCTTAGCATAAAGGGTTAACAAATACCACATATAAAAAAATACAATTGAAAAATTGGGGGTGGTTGTTAAATTGTTATTTTGAATAATTTTTAATTATGAAAACGGGGGCGTTTTTTACATTCTTTAATATCCTCTCAATAGTGGTGCTTCATGTGATATTTATATAGAAACGCAAAATGAATAATCAACTAATGAATGGGCCTAAAGAATAAAGTATGCCGCTTTTATGTTCAGCGGGGGAAAATGCATCAGACGAACGAAAAACAAGTAAAGGCGTGCTAAGTTCGACCGGGCCGGGAATCTTGGGAACACACCACCATGGATTCTGCTAAAAATGTATACTAAATAAATTTAGTTGAAGGGCATAATTTTATTCTACATACCAAACTTCTGTCAAACCAGCAAAAATTAAAGCAACCGAATAAAAGGAAATCGGCTTATATAGGAGCTATATAGGGTTATAGAATAATTTTGACCGTACTTGGCATAGTTGTTTGAAAGACATAACAAAACACTACGTGCTACAATCCCAAGGCAGCCGGTTGTACGTACCGGATTGATCCGATAAAATCCTTCATCGGCAAGGGCTGCTGCCTCATTGTACAACACGCTGCTACAACAGCAACAACAACAACTATGTGCTAAATTTCAGCCAAATCAGTCCTTCAGTCCGTCGAAATCACGATAGAGGTCGAACGCGTAAAGCTAGCTGCTTGAAATTTATATAGATCATTGAGGATTGCAAATGGGCCACATCGGTTCAGATTGAGATATAGCTCCCATATCAACCGATCTCCCGATTTGAATTCATAATACCCTGGAAGCCGCAACTTTTGTCCGATTTGACTGAAATGTTGCATGGAGTGTTCTGTTATAACTTCCAATAACTGTGCAAAGTATGGCCCAAATCGGTCTGTAGCAGCTCCCATATAAATCGATCTCCCGATTTGACTTCTTGAGCCCTTACAAAGCGCAATTTTCGTCCGATTAGGCTGAAATTTTGTATACGATGTTCTGTTATGATTTCCAACGTCTGTGACTAGTTCGGTCTACATAGGCCTATAACCTGATATAGCTCCCATATAAACCGATCTCCCAATTTGGCGTCTTGAGTTCTTACAAGCCGCAATTTTCGTCCGATAAGGCTGAAATTTGGTATGCGATGTTCTGTTATGACTTCCAACGACTGTGACTAGTTCGGTCTAAATCGGCCTATAACCTGATATAGCTCCCATATAAACCGATCTTCCGATTTGCCTTTACAAGCCACAATTTTTGTCCGATTCGACAGTAATTTTGCATGTGGTGTTCCGTTATGACTTCTAACATCTGTGTCAAGTTCGGTCCACATAGGCCTATAACCTGATTTAGCTCCCATATAAACCGATTTAATGATTTGACTTCTTGAGTCCTTACAAAACCCAATATTTATCCGATTTGGCTGAAATTTTGTATATAGTGTTTTGTTATGATTTCCAACGACTGTGACTAGGTTGGTCTAAATTGGCCTGTAACCTGATATAGCTCCCATACAAACCGATCTCCCGATTTGACTTCTAGAGCCCATGAAAGCCGCAATTTTTGTCCGATTCTGCAGAAATTTTGCATGTGGTGTTCCGTTATGACTTCTAACATCTGTGTTGAGTACGGTCCAAATGAGTCTATAACCTGATATAGCTCCCATATAAACCGATCTCCCGATTTGACTCCTTGAGTCCTACAAAATCCGGTGAAAATTGCATACCTTTACTCCCATAGCAGTAATAACGAAATATGTTCCCCCTTGGGCCAAATACTAATAAGTACAGTAGCTTTATCGAAAATAAAACGAGCGGAACCATATACGACAAGGATGTCGGAAAGCCTAACATAAGTCACTGTGTCCAATTTCAGTGAAATGCGCCAAGACTTTTAATCGGGATATCGGTCAGCTATATCCAAATCTAGACCGATTTTAATCACCGTCCCAAATTTCGGCGACAACGGACAATAAATGCGCCTTTTATGGGCCCAAAACCTTAAATCGAGAAATCGGTCTATATGGCAGCTATATCCAAATAGAAACCGATCAGGGCCAAATATAAAGAAAGATGTCGAAGGGCCTAATACAACTCACTTTTTCGAATTTCAGCAAAATCGAATAATAAATGTGGCTTTTATGGGCCTAAGACCTTAAATCGGCAGATCGGTCTATTTGACAGCTATATCCAAATCTGAACCGATCTGGGCCAAATTGATGAATGATGTCAAAGGGCCTAACGCAACTCACTGTCCCAAATGTCAGCAAAATCGGATAATAAATGTGGTTTTTATTGGCCTAAGACCCTAAATCGGCGGATCGGTCTATATGGGGGCTATATCAAGATATAGCACGTTATAGCCCATCTTCGAAATTAACTTGCTTGTGGACAAAAAAAGAATCTATGCAAAGTTTCAGCTCAATATCTCTATTTTTTAAGACTGTAGGGTGATTTCAACAGACAGACGGACGGACATGTCTAGATCGTCTTAGATTTTTACGCTGATCAAGAATATATATACTTTATAGGGTCGGAAATGGATATTTCGATGTGTTGCAAACGGAATGATAAAATGAATACACCTACATCCTTCGGTGGTGGGTATAAAGAACAGTAATTAGTTCTCATTTGTTTCACTACAATACAATTTCACCTTTCATTACTTGCATAACCTAATCTGAATAAGCTCAAGTATCCACTTGTGAAACCACAGTACTCTCATTGCAATTCAACCAACCACTTTAAAATATGAATACAAATATTTCCAAATCCAAAATTTCGTACATGTTAATTAAATCATCACTTTATTAAAAATAACAACAAAATAGCAAATGAAATGAAAGTTCATTGTTCTCGCTCTAATGAAATAGCACTTCTTGCCTCATTCCCAAATAAGACCCTTTCAAAAACACAATAATCCCATAGGTTTGTTTTCGAAACACGATACGTGGAGAACTTATTTGCATATGTCATGTTCGAATTGCGTTCGCATTAATTTGAGACCAGGAACACAGCTGGAAGAAGAATAACAACATCTACGAGCATGGTGGCGACGGTGTTAGCCAGGATATGTGCGAATGGATATGCAAGCATGGGTGCGTGTATAAGTGATGCGAGTGTTTTGCATGCGTGTGAGCTTTTTTTTGAAATTTATTTAATTTTTCGAGTGTTTACCATGATTTATGTGTTACTTACAGTGGTTGCCATAAATGTACTTGAAGAAAAAAATTGCAAAAATTGACAAGTAACGAGTAAAAAGGCATTAAGATCGGCCGGGCCGAACTTGGGATACCCACCTCGGGTATATATGTAAACCACCTTTCATCAAAATCCGGTGAAAATTGCATACACTATGTCCCATAGCATTTATATCCAAATATGTTCCGATTTGGACCAAATACTACAATAATAAGCACAACTCACTGTTCAATTGTGTATAACAAAATATTGGTCTTTTTGGTAGCGATATCTAAAAACAAGTAAAAAGGCGTTAAGTTCGGCCGGGCCGAACTTTGGATACCCACCACCTCGGGAATATACGTAAACCACCTTTCATCAAAATCTGGTGAAAATTGTATACCTGAATTTCGGCGACATCGGATAATAAATGCACCTTTTATGGGCCCAAAACCTTAAAAAGAGAGATCGGTCTATATGACAGCTATACCCAAATCTTAACCGATCTGTGCCATATTGCAGGATTATGTCGAGAGGCTTAACTTAACTCACTGTTCCAAATTTCGGCCACATCGGACAATAAATGCGCCTTTTATGGGCCCAAAACCTGAAATCGAGAGATCGGTCTATATGGCAGCTATATCCAAAATTGGTCCGATCTGCACCAAATTGATGAGGGATATCAAAGGGCCTAACAAAATTTACTGTCCCAAATTTCAGCAAAATCGGATAATAAATGTGGCTTTCATGGGCCTAAGACCCTAAATCTTAGGATCGGTCTATATGGCAGCTATATCCAAATCTGGACCGATCTGGGCCAAATTGACGAAGAATGTCGAAGGGCCTAACACAACGCCCTATCCCAAATTTTAGTAAAATCATATAATAAATGTGGCTTTTATGGGCCTAAGACCCTAAATCGGAGGATCGGTCTATATGGCAGCTATATCCAAATCTGGACCGATCTGAACCAAATTGACGAAGGATATTGAGGGGCGTAACACAACTCACTGTCCCGAATTTCATCAAAATCGGATAAAAAAATGTAGCTTTTCTGGGCCTTAGACCCTAAATCGGAGGATCGGTCTATATGGCAGCTATATCCAAATCTGAACCGATCAGAGCCAAATTGACGAAGGGTATGGAGGGGCCTAACACAACTCACTGTCCTAAAATTCAGCAAAATCGAAGAGTAAATGTGAATTTTATGGGCCTAAGACCCTAAATCGGAGGATCGGTCTATATGGCAGCTATATCCAAATCTGGACCGATCTGAACCAAATTGACGAAGGATATTGAGGGGCGTAACACAACTCACTGTCCCGAATTTCATCAAAATCGGATAAAAAAATGTAGCTTTTCTGGGCCTTAGACCCTAAATCGGAGGATCGGTCTATATGGCAGCTATATCCAAATCTGAACCGATCAGAGCCAAATTGACGAAGGGTATGGAGGGGCCTAACACAACTCACTGTCCCGAATTTCATCAAAATCGGATAATAAATGTAGCTTTTCTGGGCCTAAGACCCTAAATCGGAGGATCGGTCTATATGGCAGCTATATCCAAATCTGAACCGATCTGAACCAAATTGACGAAGGATATCGAGGGGCCTAACTTAACTCACTGTCCCAAATTTCAGCAAAATCGGATAATAAATGTGTCTTTTATGGGCCTAAGACCCTAAATCGGCGGATCGGTCTATATGGGGGCTATATGAAGATATAGTCCGATATTGCCCATCTTCGAACTTAACCTGCTTATGGACGAAAAAAGAACCTGTGCAAAATTTCAGCTCAATATCTCTATTTTTAAAGACTGTAGCGTGATTTCAACAGACAGACGGACAGGCGGACGGACATGTCTAGATCGTCTTAGATTTTTACGCTGATCAAGAATATATATACTTTATAGGGTCGGAAATGGATATTTCGATGTGTTGCAAACGGAATGACAAAATGAATATACCCCCATCCTTCGGTGGTGGGTATAATAAACCGATCTGAACCATATACGACACGGATGTCGAAAAAAATCGGATTATAAATGGGCCCTTTATGGGACCAAGACTTTAAATCGAGATTCGTCAATATGACAGCTTTATCCAAATCTGGACCGATTAAGGCCAAGTTTCAGAAAAATGTCGAAGAGCCTTAAATAACCCATTCTCCCAAATTTCGGCAAAATTGTACAAGAAATGCGCCTTTTATGGCCACGAAATCGTAATCGAGAGATCCGTATATATGGCAGCTATACCCAAATCTGGACCGATCTGACCCAAATTGAAGAAGAATGTCGAAGGACCTAACACAACCCAATGCATCGGGCCCAAAACCTTAAATCGAGAGATCGGTCTATATGGCCGCTATATGGAAATCTTGATCGATCTTGGCCAAATTGCAGAAATATATCGAGGGGCTTAACTTAACTCACTGTCCCACATTTCAGCGACATCGGGCAATAAAGACGCCTTTTATGGACCCAAAACCTTACATCGAGAGATCGGTCTATATGGCAGCTATATTCAACCTGGACCTAATTTCGGTAAAATCGTACAGTAAATGCTTCCGATAGTCCGAACGGCGTGGGGTGAACTTCTCGAATATCAGTGAGTGCAGTCCGATTCAAGTTTAAGCTCAATGATAAGGGACCCCTTTTTTTAACCTAGCCTCAATGGCGTGCCGCAGTGCAACACCTCTTTGTTTAGAAGTTTTACATGGTATAGTACCTCACAAATGTTGATAGCTTTAGGAGGGGAAAACCACCGCTGAAAATTGTTTCTGGTGGTCTTGCCAGGATTCGAACCCAGGCGTTCAGCATCATAGGCGGACATGCTAACCTCTGCCCTTCAAAAAATCTTATATAAGTTAATGCGCAAAATTTTATCGAAACCGGATAATAAATTGCGCCTTTTATAACCCAACACCTTAAATCGAAAAATCGGTATACATGGTATCTAAATCCAAATATTGATCGATCTGGGTCACATGGAACCAAGATGGTAAACAGCCAAACAGGGCACAATGTGCGAAATTTCAGTCAAATAGGTTAACAGATGCGAATTTAAAGGGCCCGTGAACTTAAATCGGAATATGGATGTATCGAATATATGGATGTACTATTGGCTCAAATCGGTCCAGATTTGGATATAGCTGCCATATAGACCGATCCCTCGATTTAAGGTTTGGGGCCCATAAAAGACGCATTTATTGTCCGATATCGCTGAAATTTGGGACAGTGAGACATATTTCTGCAATTTGGCCTCAAGATGTGCATACAGCTGCCATATAGACGGATCTCTCAATTTACGGGTTTGGGCCCGATGCCGCCGAAATTTGGGTCATTGGGCTATGTTAGGCCTTTCGACATTCTTCTTCCATTAGGCTCAAATCGGTCCAGATTTGGATATAGCTGCCATATAGACCGATCCGCCGATTTAGGGTCGTAGGACCATGAAATCCACATTTATTATGCGATTTGGGACAGTGAGTTCTGTTAGGCCCTTCAACATTTTTCTGCAATTTGGCCCAGATCGGTTCAGCTTTGGATATAGATGCCATATAGACCGATTTAGGGTCTTAGGCCCATGAATGGCAAATTTATTATCAGATTTTGCGAAATTTGGGACAGTGAGTTGAGTTAGGCCCTTCGACATCTCTCTTGGACAAGATCGGCCCAGATTGGGTTATATCTGCCATATAGACCTATCTATCGATTTATGGTTTTGGGCCCATAAAAGGCGCATTTATTGTCCGTTTGTGCTGAAATTTGAGACAGTGAGTTGTATTACGTCCTTTAATATGATTCTTTAATTTGGCTCAGATCGGTACAGATTTGGATATAGCTGCCATATAGACCGATCTCTCGATTTAAGGTCTTGCGCACATAAAAGTCGCATTTATTATCCGATTTCGCCGAAATTTGGGAGAGTGAGTTGTGTTGGGCCCTTCCACATTGTTCTTCAATTTGGCATAGATCGGTTCAGATTTGGATATAGCTGCCATATATACCGATCTCTCGATATAAGGTCTTGGGCCCATAAAAGGCACATTTATTGTCCGATTTGGCCAAAATTTTGGGACAGTGAGTTGTGTTAGGCACTTCGGTATCCTTCTTCAATTTGGCCCAGATCAGTTCAAATTTGGGTAAAGCTGCTATATAGACCGATCTTTCGATTTAAGTTCTTCGGCCCATAAAAGGCACATTTATAATCCTATTTCGCTCCGATTTGACACAGTGACTGTTAGGTTTTTCGACATCCATTTCGTATATGGTTCAGATCGGTCCATATTTGGATATGGCTACCAAAAAGACCAATATTTTGTTCTGAATTGAAATTATGCATTTTTTACCAGTTTCTGACAAAAGGTAGTTTATATGTATAGCCGAGGTGTTGGGTATCCAAAGTTCGGCCCAGCCGAACTTAACATCTTTTTACTTGTTACTTAGGAATTATGTATTTTCAATATTCTTGGCAATGTGTAATATTTTAAAAGTGCTATGTTCTGTGAACATTCTTGCAATAATTTCAAAAATTTTGAAATTTTCAATCCCGCGAGTTCCCTTTACCTGTAAACATCCTCATGGCACCAACAAATTTTTTCAGTGTATTTTGTGCTCCTGTATTCTTACTTTCCATTGTTCAAAAACTAAGCTTGTCAATCTCCGGGTACCGTTTGTTTTGCCAATGCCAATGCCTCTGCTTACTTTCATCAATACGTGAAATTTCCATAGAATTCAAATGTGAAAACATTTATTTCAACTCACCATTCCTCTGTTCAACAGAAAGTAAAACTTTTCAGGTGTTTGATGCTGCTCCTGCTGTTGTTGTTGCTGCTGCTGTTTGTTAATGTTATTCCAATGCCCCCTAAAAACTTAATAAAAATGAGGTGAAATGATACTAGAGAACCCTCCCATTATTTATAGTTAGTTGCCAACACATCATTAAACTTTTCTAATGATTGAAATGTGAATCCGTGATTATCCTACGAACAAGCAGTCTTTCAGAGAGATGAGTGTGTGTGTGTGTGTGTGTGTGTGCTTGTGTGTTGCTCTCTCTCTCTCTACTTTGTCTCCCTAGCATCGTCATTATCATCATCCAATCCATTCACGTAATTCAATATCCTTTCAACTGCTTGTGCTAAGAAATGAAAAGATGAATGGATCGATTTAAGCAAACAACAGCAGCAACACCAACAACAATAACAACAGACACATAAATCTTTGATGTGCGTAGATACGCATAAACTGATTAAAATTTATGTGAAACTGATTATTTGTCTTTAAAAGGATTCGATTTCTCGAAAACGTGGCCGATAGCCACAATGGCTAGAGAAGTGGTCCCTTTGCCAAACCTCCCAGACGCCTATGATGCCATCAACACCGCCACCCATGGATACACTTTCTATGCTATCGAAAAGTCAATGGCACATAAATTTTCTTAAAAATACATTTCACATACACCCATGTTGCCTAGCCGAGGGCACGTGGCCCAACATACGTTTACCCACACGCACACATACATACTCCCAGCTCTATCATGGCAACATGCTATGGTGGGCCAAATATATGCAAGAAGTCCTGAAATTTAATCAGCTGTAGATGCTCTGAAAATAATGACATTTGTATTGAAAGGTCAAACAAATTATTATCCCACCACTTAAGCGCAAAAACCTTCTTCGGTGGTAGTCTCAGAAAAAGGGGTGGTTCTGTGGTACTCTCTCTTGCCCATGCCTTCCGGCTAAACGTCTGGTCTTGGTGTATGGTCGGTCCTTTGCATATGTTTATTGTTGTTACTGTTGCTATCGCTCCAACTGGTTTTGTTTTCAAATGTTTTGTGTGTTCCAAGGAATCCCCCCACCACACTTTGAACAATGTAATAGAAAGAGGGAAGGACACTAGGAATGTGTTCGAAAACCACTTGAAAGAGCACTTCATTAAACGCGTGCCGTTGTTTCCTTTTGTATTTTTTTTCTTCTGGTATTGTTGGACAAGAAGTGCAATAGGCAAAATATTGTACTAAGGATGTTGGGAAAAAATTCAATTGAAGGAATTGGAAAAAACAACGGTGAGCAACGACTATGATAATCCTTTTAAATGGAGTCAGTGTATATAGGCATGAATTTACATCTTTGAGAGATGGACGAAAGGACAGACGGACGGACATTGCTTGACCGACTCGAAATGTCATGACGATCAAGTTTATACCCATGTATACTAAATGCGATTTTAAACCAGTGGTGGGCATACACACGCATGTTATTATGCATTATGGTGTACGTGCAAAAGAGCATACGTCAATAACCTTGGAAATAGTGCACATCTGAGTTAGTGTAACCACCACTTATTTAAACCAATATTTAAAGGTTCAACAAACGAAATGAGAGCAACCACTCCTCTAGAAAATAATAAAATATTCCGAAAGACCGAAGAAAGAAAGAAGTAAAACCATGTTAGGCTTGGTTAGATTGTAGAGCACCCGACTACCAACCTAGATTACCAACCTAATGCACATCACACTTCATGGCATTCTTCCCTAGGTAACGACCAGCGTGGCATAGCATTGGCAGAGCAGATTGAAAGCTCCATGTTTTGCACGGTGCATGAGGATGCCCCCACTAGGATTACGAGGAGGTACAGCAGCTTGCCAGACATCTCCATTGCATCCCCTGATCTCCTGAGAGACGTATCCTGGCAAGCCATCTCTTTGGGGTCAGACCACCTCCCCATAATTCTCACCATCGACCGACCACCGGATTTCATAACCTCTGAGCGTCGGACGTTTATCAATCATAAGAAGGCCAATTGGACTTCAGAGAGTATACCAATCGCCGCTTCAGTGAACTGCCACTCCCCTCGGATGTGCTAGTGGCCGTGAGGAAATTCCGAGACATCATTAACGCATCAGCTGCTCGCTTTTTACCAAAATTTTGCAAATTTTGCCCATGAACATTCCACCAAGGAACAGGGGGAAACTTCTTACATATCAATGAGTGCAGTCCGATTCAAATTTAAGCTCAATGATGAGGGGCCTCAATTTTATAGCCAAGTCCGATTGGCGTGCCGCAGTGCGACACCTCTTTGG